>NC_064639.1:479876259-480179289 GCF_023864345.2 Schistocerca serialis cubense | reverse complement strand
TGTTGTTGTTGTTGTGGTCTTCAGTCCTGAGACTGGTTTGATGCAGCTCTCCATGCTACTCTATCCTGTGCAAGCTTCTTCATCTCCCAGTACTTACTGCAACCTACATCCTTCTGAATCTGCTTAGTGTATTCATCTCTTGGTCTCCCCCTATGATTTTTACCCTCCACGCTGCCCTCCAATACTAAATTGGTGATTCCTTGATGCCTCAGAACATGTCCTACCAACCGATCCCTTCTTCTGGTCAAGTTGTGCCACAAACTTCTCTTCTCCCCAATCCTATTCAATACTTCCTCATTAGTTATGTGATCTACCCATCTAATCTTCAGCATTCTTCTGTAGCACCACATTTCAAAAGCTTCTATTCTCTTCTTGTCCAAACTATTTACCGTCCATTTCATCTACTGAGACAAAAACGAGTTTTTTCGAGTGTTTTCTTCAAATTTTCCTATTTCCCTGACACATTTGAAATTCCCTGATATGCACTGATTTCTAGAACTTATGGCAACCCTGCTATCAACAGCCATCAAATAATGTATAAAATGTATGTCTGACCATCAGCTGCTCTTATTTTAAACCCAGATACCAAACAGTTTCAGTAATGGACCATCTTCACAGACAAGGGTTAAAATAGTTGAAGCCACCACATTACATTTGTCATTACTTAAATAATGTGTAGAGCATGTCATGAATATTAATATACGACACAGGACTTTTAGAAGTAAACATACTAAGTGTACACAGAGCAGTGCTATAGTCCTGATCTTCTCATCAGTACTGTCCTGTTTACACTTAGTATGTTTGCTTCTAAAAGTCCTGTGTCGTATATTGATATTCATGACATGCCCTACACCTTATTTAAGTAATGACAAATGTAATATGGCGGCTTAAACCAGGGAAAATGGTCCATGACAGAAACAAGTTGATATTTGGGTTTAAAATAAAAGCAACTCATGGTCAAACATGCATTTTACACTTTAGTATCCCACTTCTTTACACATTGATTCTTCTTGACAATTCTCCCAAACTTCAGCATCTATTCACTTACAATTTGACTGTTACTCTCAGATTGGTGTCAAACTTTACTTTAGTTTCTGGTTATGTCTTGGATAGCAAAATGTTCGAAGCCTTTGCTCACCATTGACAATCTTATCCAGATAGACTTTTGATTGCTGGCAGTATAACTGCTATCTTTAGTCACTTAAGTAATGGACTTGTATGAGATACTAAAATGAAATTTACATTAATGTCAACTCTGCAGCTGAAGGGGAAAACAGAAATTTAAGAGCTATTTGTTTCTGCGCAGAAACAGTTATAACTAGGCAAAACATACTAAAATATTGTTAATGTCATGACAGAAGTGCTATTCAATGTTTTCCCTCTCTGACTCACATAATATGTAACCCGAGACAACGCAAATAACCCTCTGCTACTGTAAATGAAAATAAACATTAACAGTCACTAACTCTCTTCAGTATTTTCTATGTAAGTCTCCTTCAATACATGTCTGTGCACACTGCTCACTAATAACAGCTTCATCCTGAGGCCAAACATTAGCTTACCTTTCCTACATTTGCATCTCTATGGTCCTGGCTTTGCACTGTTATGTAGAGACAAAAGCTGACACTACAAGTTATCTCTCTTTTTCATTCTGAAGCTTTTCTGCTTATGCAAGTCATTCAGAAAATCTCTTCCAATCTTCTCCTTTCACCCTGTCTACCATTCAACATTTCCTACTACTGTAGTCCAAACTGATTCACATCATCCTTCACCTGGTCTCTTCATCTTGTTTATAGCCATTTAATCAGTCTTCTTCCAAATTCTGTCCATTCCAGAGCTCTTCTTGGTAGTCTTTCTTTTCCCAATCTTTTAACATGACCAAACCATTTCAGCTTATTTCTATCAATAGTTTCTGCTCGGAGATCAACCTGAAGCATGTTTCATGTTGTTTCATTTCTTATTATGTTCCTTCTCATCTTATTCAGGTTCCCTCTTAGGAAGCGCATCTCTGCCACTTCTGTTCTACCCAAGAACTTTCTTTGTCCAGAACCAAAATTCTGATTCATACATCAAAACTGGTAGATAATATGATTTGTATATCATGATCTTCGCTTTGGTGAGTATTCACCAATTTCTAATTATATCTGATAAGCAATAACAAAATTTTGAGCAGTGTTCTACCCTTTCTCAAATTTCTTCCTTGATGTTTCTTTCATGGTTAGCTTCCTCCCTGGATATTTGAAAGCATCTACTTCTTTAATAATTTACACTTTTTTTCTTCATTTTCCCAGCTGATCTTCACTGCCTCACTTGCTAAGTTTATTTTCAAGATTGTTTCTTCAATTACCCTGTGCCAGGTATTTAGTTATTCTTCCAGTTTCTGTTCATTGTCTTCCCGTATCATCACATCATCCGCACATGCTATGATTTTTGTGTCACCTGCCACTAACCTGCTGTAAACTTTCCTTATGATGTTGTCCATGACTATATTAAAGAGCACTGGTGAGAGAACACTACACTTTCTGAATACTTTATCTGTTCCAAAACATTTTGATTTTTAGCTGACATTATAACACAATTCAGTCAATTGTCATACGTGTTTCTGAGTCAGAGTTGCATTTGTTTTGACGGTTCCAATCTATTCAGACTTTGCAAATCACTTCTGTTCTAACAGTGTCTTAAGCCTTTTGTATACCTATGAATGCAGCTACAATGTCTTTCCCAAATTCACATTTCTTTTCTACTATCTGTCTAGAAGTAAATACGGCACCATAGTTGATCTTCAAGCCAAAATCTTTGTTGTTCTTCACTTAAGTGTGGTTGTATCTTGTTCCCAATTTCCTGTAAAACTATCTTTTCATCAATCTTCAAGCAGTGGCACATGTAGAAAAAGCTGTATTAGAAATGAAAAAAAAATGGCAAAGCTCCTGGAATAGATAACATCACAGTGGAAACATGGGATACATTCTGAATTTTTGTGGAGCATCACAGCGATTAAACTTAATGGATTAAGTAATTTTTAATTACAATAACACTTTAAATTACATTACTTTCTTTGAATACATTTATATTAATAATAATTAACATAGAATGAGATTTTCACTCTGCAGCAGAGTGTGCGCTGATATGAAACTTCCTGGCAGATTAAAACTGTGTGCCACACTGAGACTCAAACTCAGGACCTTTGCCTATCGCGGGCAAGTGCTCTACCAACTGAGCTACCCAAGCATGACTCACGTCCCATCCTCACAGCTTTACTTCTGCCAGTACCTCGTCTCCTACCTTCCAAACTTTACAGAAGCTCTCCTGCGAACCTTGCAGAACTAGCACTCCTGAAAGAAAGGATATTGCGGAGAGATGGCTTAGCCACAGCCTCGGGGATGTTTCCAGAATGAGATTTTCACTCTGCAACGGAGTGTGCGCTGATATGAAACTTCCTGGCAGATTAAAACTGTGTGCCGGACCGAGACTTGAGTCTCGGTTCGGCACACAGTTTTAATCTGCCAGGAAGTTTAATAATTAACATGTCTTCTAACTCACTAATATTATATATTACTCTTAGCTACAACTGCATGCAAGAAAATGTGAAAAATATATGAATACTATTACTCCGTCTGGCCACATACAAAATACTGTTAACAGTGAAAAGATTTATGTTTGCAAGATGTTGTTCATATATGTATCTGGTTTTTTAACTTCATATTCTAATGTTAGTACAAAGGCAAGCATAACTTATTTCTGTAGGAGTGTGGATGATGAATGGACGTAACCATAAGCAGCTGACGGCTGTGCGAGTGAAAGAGATTGTTGTAGTTGAAAAAAATGTGTGTGTGTGTGTGTGTGTGTGTGTGTGTGTGTGTGTGTGTGTGTGTGTGTGAGAGAGAGAGAGAGAGAGAGAGAGAGAGAGAGAGAGAGAGAGAGATTAACACTTGTGTTATCTTAGGTTGATGATACTGCTCTTCCACGTACAACATAAGACAATATACAGCAAACCCTATTTTACGTTTTTGTGCAGTCAGGACTTAAAAAATGCAAAATTGAGCAAAATGCAAAACATTAGCAAAAACACATGTAATTGGCACATATGCTTAAAAATCACAATACTCTCCAATACTTTGTATAAAATCTGTGTAAGTGAAGGAAATTAAATGTACAATGTCTATACAATAATTTGTGGTAATGAATTTCATCAGTTTATAAAAAAGCACAGATGTGTAACAGCAAGTAAATAAAAATCAAAAAGTAGAACTTGGTATCTGGGTACAAGATAATCAAGTTGTTTTCCGACATGCTACGACTACAAATTATATGTTCAAAATACACGTTTTTGATACATCATTCTTTGTGCTCCCCCCCCCCCCCCCCCCCCAAAAAAAAAAAAAAAAAAAAAAAAAAAAAAAAGATAGAGAAGAAGAAGAAGAAAGAAAGAACATGTTGAATTAAACCAAAAGCAGTTAAACCATAAGCATAACTGTGGACATCTGTTTAATGAGTTTACTTTCCCAATTGACATTACAAGCTTACTAGAAGGCGATTCAGTGAATTTCTGTACACTATGTAAAACATAAATTTGAAAGAAAGCTTGTGGCTGAGCGATTCTGGGCACCTCAGTCCGAAACTGCACTGCTGCTACAGTTGCAGGTTCGAATCCTGCCTCGGGCCTGGATGTGTGTATTGTCCTTAGGTTAGTTACGTTTAAGTAGTTCTAAGTCTAGGGGACTGATGACATCAGATGTTAAGCGCTGTAGTGCTTAGAGCCATTTGAATCATTTGAAAGAAAGTTCAGGTTCTTCTGTTTTGCTTCATGCTCCCTATCACTGCTGCCAATCTTTACAATCTACAGTGTGTGGTGCAAAGTATATAAATGAGTAGTGTACGTAGTTGTTGCAACTGTATCATGTCAGATTTGAAGATAAAAGTCTTTGAACGTATTATAGCCAAAACCTTGTTTTATTTCTGTGTGACATCTCTGTCATAGCACATCATCTGCATGAAAAGTACATTTTCAGCACTTCACAAAATGCTTTCACCCCTACTTGCACTCCTGTCACTGAAGGGCCACTCCCCCTATCGACATATTCAGTAGGTGAGCTCATTTTAGTGTTTTTGTGTGGTGTAGTGGCTGTGCTGGCTATTAGGTGACTTAACAAGTCATCAGCCAATAAGAGTTCACTAGCCGGAAATGGGTGATGTTTCCTCGATTATGACCAGCATGTTCATTGAGATTCAGTGTCTGGATTTTAAAGATTGACAAGTGATATTGTTGCTGAATACAGTGCATCAGAAATACGTGCAAAAAAGATGAGAGTGAGTTATAAGTGGGATGAAGAAAGGTAGTTGCTGGGCACCATCATCATGTATTAGCTCGGTCCGCAACACTTTGTGTCGAGTATCTTGTTTTTCCATTCCCGCTGAAATCCAGCTGTAGTTGTATAATAATTGCATGGTGAAGCTAAATGTTGCAAGTTGTGTTGCCAACATCAATTGTGGGTTACATCAGCGTTTCCTCTCTCACATCTCCCCTCTCCACAGTGGACTAAGACATTCCCTTAATTCCGCCACCAACTCTGGTGCAAACCATCTGTCTTTTGAGCCACTTATAACTTATTCAGTCACATCAAATGCCAATAAGAAGGAAACAGGACAAAGACCAGCAAGACATTGAATAAATCATGGAATTTTTAGCATTGATCTTATGGGTTTTTCACAGGGGCCACAAATTTATGGTGTAGAATCGTGAAAAACATAAAATCGAAGTTCCACTGTATTACCTTTCTGTGGACAGTAAGCAAGGGAGGTTACAGTGCCAGTTGCATCTGCAGATAAAATGCAGCTTTCCCCAGATGCCAAGTCCCAGAGACGAACCGTAGCATCACCAGCTGCCACGGCAACCAATCCAGGACCAGCCCACTCTGCACACGCATCCTGAGGTCTTCCTACTAGTTTCACCTTTAATTCCAAGAAAGATTAGTTACAGTATTCTCGAACACTTGTAATTCTTCATACTGGTAGTGTATTTACTTCTGTGAACATAGTGTTACACACAGCTAAAGCATAATAAGAATTTCATTTATGTCTGAATTAATTCTGGAAAAAATTTGACTTGGGAAGTCAATCTACTACTTAACAGAAACAATAAGACCAAGACAGATCACCAACAATGCATCTGTGACATGTCACATGACTTAGACATTTCCATTGGCATGGTGCATAACATTGTCTCCCGTAACAGGAAATACCAGAAATTTTGTAATCAACATGTAACCTTCAGGCTCATTGAAAGGCACAAGGAATGGAACAGAGATTTTAGTTTGTCAAATGTAACATATTAGAACAGAGGAAGCAAACATTTCTGTGGTCTATAATGGCAAGAGACAGAACAAAGTGTTTCCATTTCGAGACACATGGAAATCTTGTTAGCCAGTAGTGACAGCATGCAGTGCTACGTTAAACAAGTTTCAGTCACAGTAGTCTGATTTATATATTTGGAACACATTTAACAAATTGATATACTTGACTGACTGAATTATTCTGTGAAATCACCACAAATAATAGCAAAGACTACTTGAATAAACATTTTCAGTTTCTTTTAACAACATTATTCATCTTGAAAGATCAAATGTACAAGCACTTCATTAGATGTACAATTTCAGTTCCTCACAAAAGAGATATCACACAAAAACAAAAGACAAATAACTTTAATTGTGTGTGAACATTCCATATAATTTTACTTATTTGAGTATATCTAAAATTAATATAAAACTATTTTGATAAGCAATATCTAATTGTGGGGTGCAATGTAGTATGCACCTGATACCTTCTCACAATACCTAACAAATACAATCCCTTTAGTGGTCTACGTTCTTAGCCTTGGTATGTTTTTGCATTTGTTAATGAGTCTTATCATAATTTTATTCAATTCTAGATTCACTATTTTTTTACCTCTTTTACTGGTTCTGAAGGCGATTGTTGCAAGGTAAAAATTGGTAAAATTGTGAAATTACAAAGTGGAAGTATTAGAGAATAAATGTTTTTGAAATTATTTGAATGTTGTAAAGTATTACTTTGACGATTTCGGAGAGCTGCCCAGATGGTTCACAAGAGAAATGCCCAAGACTAGGTACATCAGTTAGGACTGCAAGTTGTGGTAAATGCTCATGGTGCAACACTCTTCGCAGTTGTGATCCATCTGTACTCAACACTTCCATACATATGCCCTCTTCATTACAGTGGAATATCTTTCCTAAGGAAATAATAAAATGCATTACAAGTACAAAGTTTAACCACAGTTTAACCAAAGTTTAACAGACAGTAGAAGATAGGAGTTATGGATCTTAGTGTCAAGCAACAAATTTCTCATATATGTATGATTTGTTTATCATAATGTTTCATATTCTTATGTTAGTGAATGTGATAAGTCTACCTCTCATGTCCACCAAAAATTGTTAAACGTACCCACATATTCTTATGTTAGTGAATGTGATAAGTCTACCTCTCATGTCCACCAAAAATTGTTAAGCGTACCCACATACAACATTACAAGGCAAGAAACTGAAACTATGGATAGTATTTCTGTGTACAGGGATGGAGGTACACAGCAATACCACAAGAAGCCGCCACTACAAATGCACAACCACTTGCCTTGCACTTTCTCTGTTCCAAACAGATGCTTCAAGATGGTGCTCGCTAATTGGGACTATACTCTGCTTCCTCACTGCATCCATCAGCATGTTGTATTTATCCACTAATAGTGTTGCTAGCCACCAGAGACAGTGCAGCCAACTGTGAAGAACTTCACTTTCACCTAGCACTGACACACACAGAGATCCATCCACAAACAATCACAAAAGAAGATGTACTACAGACACTGACTCAGTTCCTGCAGTTCAGCTACTTCTACAGTGCCACCATTTCCTCCAGTTATGCAATGGAGCACAGTCTGTGAGTTAGTTAGTTACTTTCATGTTCCATGCATCATTTTGCATGAAAAATCGTCAAGATGTGGAACGGGTCATTTTACATTCATATTGCAAATTAATTTGTACATCTATGAACTCTAAACATCACCATATAATTATTTTTTCCCCCTAAAAAGAAAACTAGATATGCAGACTGAGTTAATAATTCCCACCCACCAACTTTTACACATTACAAACATAGAAATTCTTCTACAGAATAAAAGGAGTTGTCAAGGAGAAACTTTTTCAATTTATTTTCAAATTTTACCTTGGTGCCTGTTAGACATTTAATATAACTGGGTAAGTGGTCAAAAATTTGGTTCTATTCAGAAGACATTTCCACCTTAACAGTCACTATTTACAGAATAATTAATAGCACAGTCTGCATAGTAATTTCAGTCACAGTGACTGCCAAGACACAATAAAGTCATTTAGATTTCATTATATTAGGTACAGGACATCAAGTGCCATTCATCAAACTGCTACCAAAGTTAAGCGAAAGTTTATACCATCACCATTAATAAATGTTACTGACTATTTCTGATTGTGTAAGAACGCAGAGTCTCATGGCGGCAATACTGAATAAAAAGTTCTTGGGTTGCCATCTGTGTCAAGTGATCAAAATTACAAGAACTTTAGGCGACACACTCCTTGGCTATTGTCAAGAGGTAAGTCTAGCAGTGGGCTGATGATACGCCTCATATACATTAATTACCAGCTGTAATGTCATTGCTGCTCGCAGAACTGCCATTATGGGCGTATATTGACTCAGCATTCAATGTGCCCTCTTCAACCATGAAGTCACTGGATCCCATGTCATATTGAGCTGCAAGCCACAGTCTCTGTTTGGGATGTTATTGATGATTTTTATTTCAATGGCTTCTTTAATTACATAATCCCAGAAGCTATTAGTGTGAGCTGCATCTGATGTATTGGCAAATTTTATCTGGTGTCCATTTTCTAAAGCATGCTTAAGATAGAGAAAGCAGACTTCCCAGGATATTGCAGGTGATAAAACCTCTCATGCTCCTTATTGTGTTATTACATAGCGCGTACTGCTTGTCAGAGGTAAGACTGGTCACACTCGCAAGGTACACTATGTAATCAAAAGTATCTGGACACCTGAAAATGTCTCTGGCGCCCTCCATTGGTAAAATGCTGGAATTCAATATGGTGTTGGCCCACCCTTAGCCTTGATGACAGTTTCCACTCTCACAGGTATATGACAATCAGGCGCTGGAAGATTTCTTGGGGAATGGCAGCCCATTCTTCATGGAGTGCTGCACTGAGGAGAGGTATCGATGTCGGTCAGTGAGGCCTGGCATGAAGTTGGTGTTCAAAAACATCCCAAAGGTGTTCTATAGGGTTCAGGTCAGCACTCTGTGCTGGCCAGTCCATTACAGGGATGTTATTGTTGTGTAACCATTCCACCACAGGCCGTGCATTATGAACAGGTGCTAGACTGTGTTGAAAGATGCAATCACCTCTTCAACAGTGGGAAGCAAAAAGGTGCTGGAAACATCAATGTAGGCCTATGCTGTGATAGTGCCACACAAAACAACAAGGAGTGCAAGCCCCCTCCAGGAAAAACATGACCACACCATAACACCACTGCCTATGAATTTTACTGTTGGCACTACATACACTCGCACATTATGTTCACCAGGCATTCACCATACCTACACCCTGCCATCGGATTGCCTCATTGTGTACCGTGATTCATCACTCCACACAACGTTTTTCCACTGTTCAATCGGCCAATGTTTATGCTCCTTACATTAAGCGAGGAATCGCTTGGCATTTACTAGTGTGATGTGTGGCTTATGAGCAGCTGCTCGACCATGAAACCCAAGTTTTCTCACCTCCTGCCTAACTGTCATAGTACTTGCAGTGGATCCCGATGCAGTTTGGAATTCCTGTGTGATGGACCCTCTTCAACTGTCGGCAGTCTCTGTCAGTCAACAGACGAGGTTGACCTGTACACTTTTGTGCTGTACGTGTCCCTTCACGTTTCCACTTCACCGTCACATCAGAAACAGTGTACCTAGGGATGTTCAGGAGTATGGAAATCTCACATACAGACTTATGACACAAGTGACACTCAATCACCTGGCTGCATTCAAAATCTGAGAGTTCCGCGGAGAGCCCCATTCTGCTCTCTCACAATGTCTAATAACTACTGAGATCGCTGATATGGAGTACTTAGCAGTAGGGGGGCAGCACAATGCACCTAATATGAGAAACGTATGTTTTAGTGGGTGTCTGGATACTTTTGATCACGTATTGTATGTTGTAGACCCCAGTTGTTCTGAGACTTGTTGTATCTTTAAATGGCCTTAGTAATTGATGAATTTATGTTGGAGGCCTCAATATTGATTTTATCTTGGGTCTTTTTCACAGGCAACTTATCTTTCCCAATAAAGAGCCACAGAACAGCAAGAAAGCAAGCTTCTTTTCCTGCTCCTTGTCAATGGCCCTATTGTGATTCTTTCTTGAAATCACTTTCTTTATTTGATGAACGTTACAACCATTGTTTCTAAAGATGTTGCAAAGGTGGTTCATCTCATGGGGCATTAGATATCATTCTTGCATGATGCACCAACCACATAACACTTTTGCTTTACCATAGATCCACAAGGATGGGACGCCATCCCACTTCATCGTATCCACCATTCATTCACCAATGTACAAGCAGGCGAAGTACCTGGCCAATCTCCACGCTCCATATGTATGACACATAGTGAACATTGTATTAAAAATGCAGCAGATTTTATCCACTGAATTAACTGTCTTCAACTTAGTTTTAATGTGGTGGCACTGTTTACTTATTTGCCCATCAGAATCTTTGGACTTAGTATCCTGTTTCTTTGTGACATGGTAAATCTATTTAAGCACACTCTTATGTATTATAATCGAACTGATGTGTTGCAATGGGTTGCTCGTCAGCTCCAGCTGTTACAAACCTGTTCATGGAGAGTTTTGAGGATATTGCTTTAGACATGGCACCATTAAAGCATAGTTGTTTCTTTCAATACATTCATGACATGATCATCATTTGGCCCCACAGACATGAGAAACTTGACGAAAGCTTGAAACATCTCAACAGCATTAATAGTAACATCCAGTTAACCAGGAGGTAGAAAATGACACTGCACTGCCCTTCCTCAACATCCTCATCCACCACAAATGAAACGGATGCCTTGCCCACAGCATCTTTAGAAAACCCAGCCACACTGATCTTTACTTATACGTCATCAGCCGTCATAACTGGGCACAGCAGCACACTGTTTTACGAACATTGGTGCATTGTGCAAGAATGATCTCAGATGCTGATAAGATATCCCAAGAGATGAGCCACCCACACAAACTCTTCAGGAACATTGGCTATAAAGTTCATCAAATGAAGGAAGTGATTTCAAGCAAGAATCATAATAAGACAACCGACGAGGAGCAGGATAAGAAACTTACTCTATTGCCATTCTGTGGCTCCGTGTTGGGTAAGATAAGCTGAAAAGACACAAGGTCAAATTGACCTTCAGTTCTTTGACACAAATCTGTCAATTACTGAGACAAGTTAAAGATGCAGTAGGCCTCAGAAACCTGGGGTCTACACTTGCACCATGTGAGTGTGGCCTGCCTTACAGCGGTCAAACAGTATACATTGTCACACAACAAAGGAAGGAGTATGAGAGGGTTTATCACCTATGATGCCCTGAGAAATCTGCTTTAGCTTAGCAAGCTTTAGAAAATGGACACAGGATAAAATCTGATGATAAATCGGATGTGGCTTGCACTAATGGCTTCTGGGATTGTGTAATTGAGGAAGCCACTGAAATAAACTCACCAATAACAGCCCAAATAGAGATGGAGGCTTGCAGTTCAGCACGGCATGGGATCCAGCAGTTGTGCAGTTGAAGCAGGCACACCAATTGCCAAGTCAACGTATGCCTGCATGTGGTGGCATGAGCACCAGTGACGTTGCAGCTGGGAATTACTGTATGTAAGGGGAATACCAGAAACCCAATGGCAGTCATACCACTTGACAATGGCCAAGAAGCGCCTGGCCAAAACCTCGTGTAATTTTAATCACCTAACACGGCTGGAAGCCCAGGAACTTTTTATTCAATTTCTTATTGTGTTGCCACATTGCTGTTCTAATGCTGCTCTTACGTACATATGTATAATAAGAAAGTACTACCAAGCATATCACCACCTCATAATTAGAAGTATAGTAGAAATATGCTTTCTTCCACTGCGGATATTTGGTCTGAATTGATAGTAACATTCAGTTACAACAACCCAACAGTATACAAGGAAAATGTTTCTCTATAACAGGAGGCAACAGATTAAGTTTTTATCTAGCATCACACGAATGAAGAAACTGGTTTGTGCATACTGCATTGTTTTCATTATCTGTAATTTTCTTTATGTATTTTGTTAATATTGGATATTTGAACATGACAACTGTGGTATTATCACCTTTTCAAAACAACAGTTTGCATTTGTTTCTGATAATTATCTTTTCTTGTGATTCCCTTTTGGGCTGAAAATTAATTTATACAAGTTGACGATTTACCACAAAAAATTATACCACATCACAATGAAGATTCTGCATAATATATGTTTTTAAATATTCTGTTTGCTGTACACTTGTAATATCTCACCTCCTTTTAGTAATGTTATTGTATGTTGCTTGGGATCTCAGAATGCATTATGACTTCGCATTTGTCAACTACCAGTGTACCAATGACACTGATAGATGTATAAGTACCAGTGTTGATCCTGACTGCACACTTCAAGGATCAGTTTTATGAACAATTCAGTGAAGCGATGCAGGGATTGCATCCTGTGGTCCATCTGTGCATTCTAGGTAATTTTAATGCCTATATCAGATGTGTTACTGCTCCTTGGCTAGACTGCCTAGGCACATACGGAGCGGACAAGATGAATAATAATAGTTTATGGCAGCTTGAATTTTGTGCCAAGTACCAACTGTGCATCACTAACACATACTTGTAAGGCAATAAAAGGCACAAGGTTTCCTGGATGCACCTTCACTCCAAACATTGGCATCAACTAGGTCTCATTTTAAGCAATGGAAACTCCAGGCTGGAATATCAACAATGTAAGTGCTGTGTCATCTGAACAAGACACAGACAGGGCAAAAGCACTATAGGCGCAGAGTCGTGAGCTGGTGCCAGTGCCATAGACTCGCCACTTGCGTGAGTTCCACCAACATCACAGGCGGCACTGAGGATGAAGATATCAACTTCACCTCAACCAATCGCCAGCTGAGTACAATCTGCCAATGACTGGACGACAATAGATAGAAGCCTATTCAGAAGAGCACCTCTCACCCACAAGGTTATAGATCATCATCCAGGGCTGACTTGGACAGGGAATGTAGTTTAGTGAACTCTTAGAAGTGAACAGACATTTGTTGTTCATTGCATTTGCTATGTACTGTGAAGCTTACCTATGATTATTTGCACTTAGCCATTGAGGGCCTATTCTGTGTTATCTTACATGCATTGTTGTAGATGACATTATTTGACATGTCACAAAGATAAGTAAACCTTTTTACTCCTCTGTGTGACTTAGTTGCCAATTTGTTGGAGTGCTGTAGAACCTTTGTTCTCCTGTCCTGTTACCTGAACATGGGGCATCACTGTATAATGGTGACAAGGAGAAATTGTCTGAGTGATGTACTGCATCAGAAGCCATTTCACAAACTCACAAACTTGACCTACTGTAACGACAGTGGCAACTCAGCTTCAGCAGCAGTAGTGATGAGGTTTTACAAAACTGGTGATGAGGGTTTACAAAAGTAAGAAAAAGATAGGTTGATACGTACAGTAATGATGACATGTTAAGTTGCAGAAAGTCACAACTAAAAAGCACTTACATATTAGCTTTTGGCCCCAGTCTTCATCAGAAAAAGAAAATACACATTTGTTCATTTATTCACACAAGCAAGCACAGCTCACATACACATGATTGCCATCTCTGGCAGCTCGAACTGGAATGCATTCCAGTCCAAGCTACCAGAGATGGCAGTCATTTGTGTGTGAAGTGTGCTTGCTTCTGTGAATGAACGAATGTGTGTTTTATTTTTCTGACAAAGGCTGTGGCCGACAGATAATGTGTAATGCATTCTGGTTCGAGTTGCTGGAGACGGCGGTCATGTATGTGCGAGGTGTGCTTACTTGTGTGAATGAATGAATGAATGTATGTTTTCTTTTTCTGATGAAGTCTGTGGACAAAAGCTAATGTGTAAGTGTCTTTTACTTGTGCCTGACATTTTAACTAAGAGCAAAGATCTCAGCCATTTTCTCCACTTGCACTCCTTCCATAGTGCTGATTGTGACACTGACAAAAGTGGTGACAAAAGCTAGCTTTGAGCCTACAAAGATTCACTTTGGTACAACATCTAGCAAAACCAAGATCAATCTTTGCTACATTAAGGATCCTACAAGAGTAGAAATATTTTGTGATACGGTTCAGAAAGAAATTGACACCTGGACAAATATGCACCCATTGCTGAAGACTGGCTAAAAATGAAGTCCCTTCTTATGGCTGGCAATCCATTTGCTACTTTGAAAGCGAAATTCCAATACTGGTTCCTCAAGAACAGTGATGTACTGAGACTCCTCCTTGATTCTAAGCATCAAGCATCTATAAACTGGCACTCAAACCCTTGCAAATCTAACCACAGGGATCTAAGCAAAGCAAAGACAACTGGTCAGTGTACAATAACTGCATTGTACATCCTGGGAGAAACTTTGTGGAAGTACACAGGAGTGTGATGAAACATCAGTAGAGTGTATTTGTGTATCAAAATGACCATTGGAACCTACCCTAAGAAGACTGCCCTACTGAAGAAGATTGACAAAACAGTCAGCACATATTGTAATCAACAATTCTAATGGATGGGACGCTGTTCCAATCTCTGCTCACATCTGGTAACATCAGCCCAAACTCAGTAGGAGAAATTTCTCAGTTGCCAACTTACCACGAGCTGTACACTGTGCCTACTAAGCAGGCCTTCAATCTGGGAAATGCCCTGGTAAACAAACATCTACACAGAACTTACTAAGCTAACTCCACTCCTCCCAGTGCTCTACAACATTTTACAGAAATATTGGGCTGAGGTTACTGTGCTGCAAGGTATGCACAATGTCAACATCATCACTCTATACAAAGGTCAAAGCGATTGTGGTAATTGCAATTGCTAAATCATAATTTCACTACTGATTATGTCAGAAAAGCATTTGCCCATGTGGAGCTGGGCACAATGGAGAGGCTTGCCAAGGTTTGTATCCTGACTCCCAATCTGGGTTCCGAGTCCAGCAATGTCCTACTGATATTGTGGTTTTGTCCGAAGAATGAGGTCCTATGTCAAAGTTGGCACTTCATAATGGAACAAAAAGTAAGGATAGTTGCTGACAGACACAATGACAAATGAAAGAGGCCGGTGGAGATACACTCTCAAAGAGTTTCCATATGCCGCCACTGCCGGAAGATTACTTACATCAGGGGGCACCATCACCCATGCCCATTTTGCAATCATTGCTTATGATGACAGCATCAACTTAGTCAGATCTGGCTGCGACCTACAGAATTATTAGTCAGAACTGTATATCAGAGTTTATAGCCAATTGTCCATTGAGAAGAGGCCATCATTTTGTATTGTACTAAAATGATAAGTTATAGTGCTCAGTGACAGTAACAAATACAATACAGAGACATTCCTGTGGATGTGGACTGTTTTCAAGTTAAGTATTTTACATAGTTTAAACTTTAATAAAATTATCTAGTGCATTGTAGTATCCACTTGACCTCCTCAAGAAGTAAATCTGGCCTTGCTAGGACACACTACAGTGCCAAAGCGAATGTCTCAAGTGCATTTCTCTCCTTCATTACAATGGCGACAAGGATGGTTGCTGGCATACCGCAGCTGGTGGTTCAATCCGCCATATACCTCACATTGGTGACGTCGATGTGTGCATCTTTCTTTCTGTATACTGAATTCCGTCCTGGTCTGCCTGGCAGTGTTTTTAGTCTTCTGCTGATGTTGGCAGCCAAAATAATATTATCATATTTTTGTGTATTCTATAAAAAGTGTTTCAGTGTGTTTGAGCCCCGACAAGAAATCTCTAAATGATGATGTTCAGTTTCAGGTTCACCATGTATAACAGATGACAACCTTATTGTCAAAACAAGCTGCTCCACAACCAGTTGCTGCTCCCAAGTTCCGCCAGATTAACAGTAAAGAAGAGGACTGGTCAGAATATTGCGCATAACTGGAAGCACACTCCACAGTATGCAACATTAGAAGTATGGCACACACTGGTTTCTTTTTAGCAACAGTAAAAGCCAACAAGACTGTGTCCTACACTGAGCTCTGACTCTTTGCCAGAAGATATTGCTTATGAGGAACTCATTCACAAGCTTGATGGACTTTATGAATCACAGATTCATGTCGCTGCAGCAAGATTTAAGTTTTTCGCCTCAAGAGGCACTATCCACAGTCATTAAATCAGTCTATTTCTGTGCTTAAAGAACTGTTGTGACTCCCACTATGTACATTCTGCGGTACAGTGGTGTAGACTATATGAGAGTTCCATAGTTCCGTGCCACATTGTGTTTATTGATTGTTTTTAATAATATAGTTATTCCTTGTTTTGTCTCATTGACAATGAATGTCATGCAAACCGCATACTTCAATTTAATTAATTTATACGTTAACGACATATAACTGGTGTCCCTGGCATGGTCACACATAACTGTACTTCTCCGCTGGCTTATACGTTCCATGCCGCATCAAAACTACGACTGTTACTCTTGTGCCAGCCTTGTTGGGTTTTCATTCAGCACAAAGATGGATTCCTTGCCAGTGCCTAATGAGCCAGCTTCATGTAACTGAGTGTGTGGCTCGTGCTATAATGTGTAAAACTATTTGACGCATGCCAGTACGCTTTAGTATGTTGACGACTCCCAAGGATTATTGTCTTTAAATTCTTTGCTTCTCCTGCAGATTTTGATGGTGGTTTTATCCTATCATAAGTGGACTGTCATGTGCTGCCCAGGCTTGTCTTTTGACTGTGTTTTGGAGATGTGTTAGTGGTCACACATGGTCAGACTGGATGCAGATTTACTGTTTCATCCAAGGTTTCACATGTTTTTATGCACATTTGTACCTTGGAATTTGTGGCACATGAAGCATTAGTTTTATAAGACCTGAATATATAGCTCCAGGATATAAACAGGTCATCATACAGTGAAAACACAATAAACAGCTATTGCGAAATTGGCCTTTCACTCGATTTTATATATGGACTATTTTACTATCTCTGATTTTAAACCGTTTGATTGTCTCTCACATTATGTTATCAAACAGTCACCTTTTTGGCAACATAACTCCTCGCTTTGGTTTGCGCAATTAGAGAGCCAATACATATTAGCACAGATTGTGGCAGACGAAATAAAATATAGTTACATGGTAACTGTATTAACAGAAGATCTTGCCGCAGAATTCCAAGACATTCTTGTTACGCCTCCAGAAACCAAACAATATGCTGTCATACACAATGCATTGATTATGCACCTGTCACAGTCGGAAGCTAAATGTATGGAAATGTTTTTATCAACGCAACAGAACTCCACTGCAGCTGCTTCATTACCAGCACACTCTTGCAAGTAATACTGTCAATGACGTATTACACAGTATATGACTATCCTGACTACCAGAGGATACACAGAAGATTTTAAAGATATGTTCCGGAGATCTCCACGAGTTAGTGCAAACAGCTGAGAGGACAGTGGAAATGTATCAGATGACACATATCACAATGATGGCTACTGTACAAGGTAACATAACCTCTGTGACTTTGTTGTCACTACAGTCTCAGCTAGCTGAGCTTACAATACAAGAGACTGCACTACAAAAAGCAAACAAATGGCAATGCACATGTCAATGATTAAGGAGTCGAAATCACTCACTGGTGACACACAACATATGTCAGTACCACATAAAATTTGATTAGATGCTCGGAAGTGTATACCACAGTGTAAAGCAAATCAAGATGCTGACACAATAGCAGCTACAACCACGTCCACCGACAGTACACAACGTTTGTTTATTACAGCCCACAACACAAAAGTGCAGTGCCAGATAGACATCAGTGTATCCAGTAACCAAGTTACTATGTCACAGTCATACCTGCATGCTGCAAATGATACAAAGATTACGACACATGGACACATCTTTATACACAACCTCGCACTGCATCGTACATTTGAGTAGTGGTTTACTGTAGGTGATGTATCACACCCCATACTAGAAGCAGACTTCCTGGCACTCTACGATCTGGTACTGGGCCAACATTGGCAGTGATTAAATGATGCAACAACAAACATGACTGGGCAAGGTAAGGTGAACTACAATGCTACTAAATCAATCTAGAGTGATTGCTGAGGATTGAGGTATCTGCCACTCTTCAAGTGGCAGCTGGGTTCCCCATCTCCATGTGGTGCCCAAAAAGAAGAATGGTTGGCATCCCTGACATGATTACCAGCAATTATATGTGAGAACCATTCCAGACAGATATCCCGTGCACATTTGGAAGATTTATCTGCCACGATACAAGGCAAATGATTTTTTCAACAATAGATTTGGTCAGGGCATATTAGCAGATTCCAATTACTGCTGAAGACATTGCCTATACAACTATCATCACACCATTTTGTTTATTCGAATTCACATGAATCCCATTTGGGATCTGCAATGCAGCGCAGACTTTTCTGTGATAGATGGGTGAGATAACGTGTGATCTACAATTTTGTTATGTACATAATGTATATACAGATGATGTGCTCCTTATGGCTGCATCTGAAAAGGAACATATGCAACATTTGATGAGGTTGTTTGAACATTTACATGCACAAGGACTAATAGTGAACCCATCAGAATGTATTTTTAGCATAAAGGAAATCCAGTTTCTTGGCTACACAGCGGATGCATGAGGAATCCAAACATGATGAGACAAGGTGGAAGCCATATGTGCGTACCCACAGCCAGTTACAATTTGGCAATTGGGGCATTATCTTGGTGTAATAAATTTGTACCAACAGTTTCTGTCACGTCACGTGGCAATAACAACACCATAGAATTATGGTTGAAGGGCACACTTAGGCGAAACAGTAGACTGCAATGGATATTCAATGAAGACTCCGCTCTCAGTGCTATCAAAACAGCAATTTCAATAGCCACCATTTCAGTATCTTCATAGACTACAAGCTATTAACTTACGCCTTTGAAGTGAAGCCAAATAAGGCATTGCCAAGACACCTAGGGCATACTGACTACATTGGCTAATTTACAACCAACATCATGTATGTGCAAGGCAAAGTTAATGTACTGCTGATGCACCCTCCTGGGTTAGGCAATGGATGTAACCAAGCATCAATCACCGCACATTGTGGTCGTAGCTGCAGCTAATGATTTTCATGCCATGGGGTAGGTGCAACAAGACGATGACAAGCTGCATACATTGGGTGGGCAACAATCAGGTTTACAACTGTGAAGAGTGACAATAACGGGCACAAATGTGGAGTTATAATGTGATGTCATCCCCCCAAAGCCTTGGCCATACGTTCCGTAGCAATTTGAAGCCCAGGCAATTGCTTCAATACACAATCAAGCACTTCCTGGAGTCCAAGGAACCACAAAGCAGGTTAAACGCAGTATCATCTGGCCCAGTATGAACGTCGAATGTCAACTATAAGTCTAACAATGTATGGCCTCTCAAAAAAACAAAATCACATGATGTGTCGATACACTGCTAGGTACATTTGCACCACCTAATCAGCACTTTGTTTATGTCTGCAGGGATACTGTAGGGCCACTACCAACGTCCAAAGCCTGCAGCTAGTGCCTTATGATCGTGGACAGATACTCAAGATGGCCAGAAGTATTACCTATGGCAGACATCACGGTAGAGACTGTGACGAATATGTTTTTCAAAGGATGGATTGTACATTTTGGCATACCACTGAGAGAATAATGACAGATCAAGAACATCTTGAGCTGTGGCACCATTGAGTTAGTAGACTGTTCTGTCTGGCGCCACTGGCTCAGGTGTAGTACCGACTATCCCTCTCATGGCTCCATTGCCAATATCTACGAGAAGAGGCATGAAGTTTGGGGTTGGCGGTAGTGTCGTGGCGAAAGGTGGTCACAAGGTCCAAGCGGCTGAAGCCACGAGCTGCGCAAGGAGGGCCTGCGCAGAATGAAGATACTGGATTACTTCACCGGGGTCAGCGTTGACTACAGGCAGTAGGTCAACATGCCGTTGGCTGGTTGGCAACGCTCATGTTGGACGACTGCTCGTGGCCTGGCTGCCCTCTTCTACCTGGCTTTCATCGGCAGCACTCAGTAACCACTGTGATGCACCATGGATCCATCGAACTGCATACTCATAAAGGGGAGTATTCTGTAATCCTCATGGTGATACGTGTCATTGCCTACATACCCTCAGTATTATTTTCTGGTTTGTATGACCCTCAGAGTTTTACTCGATTGGCTCTTTGGTCATAAATATATGCCGTAGTATTGTACTAAGACACTACTTGTTGTTTGAAAATCCATCCCACTATTACACTGCCTTTCCTTTCTGGTTTGTACCTGATCATTAATGTTCTAATGAATCAGCTATTAGTCATAAATACAGCTGGAACAATTGTACTAAGGCACAAGTTGCCATTAAACAAAAGAGGGACCTTGTGGTTAGATGTAGATGTTAACCAGTTTAATTCTTTGATTGTAATTGTATTTCTCAGTCACTAGTTATAATCTGGACAATTTGTTGTACTAAGCTGTTCGCTGCTGTGTTTGAAAGACTGGGTCATTATTGTGTCAGAAGGGATGAGTTGGGATCCAGTCGCAACTTGGTTGCCGATTGAAATTAAGAGATTGGTTGCTTTGAATTAAACCTTATCATTGTCATATTGTTTCCTAATCTGTTTAACCTTTAAGGACAGATGCACATCTTAACCCCGAAGCTTTCAACATACAGCTTTCAAATTAAAAGTTACATCATCTGTCTTGAGTAATTAAATCACTCTTGTCATCTATGGTGCTTATATAGTTTTCAAGTGTTGGAGAATGGCATTTAAGACAGACTGTGTCCAGTGCGGTAGCAAATGCCACTGTTTCACCCGATAACAGGCGGGCTGCAGGTCTGGGTGTCTTGTAATCATTGTCATACTGTTTGCTGTTTTGCAATGCAGCACTTCAGATTTCTTTTGCAAAAGCTGATTCAACTTAAGGTTTAAGGTCAAAAGAATTTTGCGAATTTGTTCATTTAGTCAAAGAAAATTTTATGGTTATATATTGTTAAATAAACAGGTTGTGTGAAAAGGAAGTAATATCGATGTGTCCTCCCTTCCAAGTTTTCCTTAATTCCAGTAAGTACCATGTATCATTGGTAGCAGAGCAAGGTTTTCGACCTGTTAGCAACGAGTTTCATTTCATGCAACGTGCTTCAGTTTAAATTTTCTACTTTATTCTTTTGGGACATTGTCTAATTATTCTCTTTTGTCCACAGCCGCACCATGGATCCACGTCAGTGTCCCGGTATTTCATACCTAAAATGGGATCAGCTTGAGTATGAACTGAGCATTAGGCAACAAAATGTTCATGGCACGGTTGGGGAGTTGGCAGCCAGGCTACTGGCAGCATTGTCAATACTCCATTTCTGTCAGCACAGTTGGCAGGGTAACCAAAATTTACAGACTATTATGGTAGCATTAAATCAGTTACAAGAAAATCTCTCCTTTCTCCAAAATAATCAACCAATCATGAGGCAGGTGAAGCGCATTCATGCACAGTTAGTCCACCTGGGCAACAGAGTAAAGGATCTTAAACTTCCAGAACCGAGCCCAGGGCAGTTAGCACCTGTCATTCAGATAATTAATCTTTTGTTTGATTTGCAGATCCAAACTGCAGCTTTAGAATGAGTAAGTGGGGCTAATACAAATAATATAGAATGTGTTTCTGACAACCCAATAGCCGAATGTAGATCCGTTGGCCGAGGTCTAAGTGATTGATTTGCGGAATATTTTACCTGGCTCCCCCACCTGATGATGTGTCTCAAAATAGTATTTGGGAAATGTCAATTGAAACTTTAGACAATATACAACAGGTATTGTGGCTGCTAGTTAAGTTTGAGTTGCATGCTGATGCATTAAGGATCCCCCATCACGTAGTACTTATTGCACTCTACCCATTAGCACACAGTAGCTTAAGTTATCTGCTATCCGAAACCTTACAGCAGGGTAAGATGATTGGGCAACTGAGGCAATCGGTCATGGAGGGTAAGTTATCAGACCATATGTGCAAAGAGCTAGAGTGTAGATATTATTGGCACGTGCAGGACTCCCACGAATCGTCGTTTAAATATGTAGAGTGGGTTCGTGAGGCAGCATCAGCACTACATATGGATGTTCCCAAGGCAAATTTAGTTGCTTATGTCTTGGAGGGTATTCGGCCTGAAGATAGGTCTAACATTGGGAGTTACGAAATCTTGTTAACTCTGTTACGAAATTGTCTTTTGCCGACAACCAGCGAAATGAGTTAATGGGGGACATGAAAACTTACCTAACTCCGGTCCAGAAGGTAGCGTGATAGATAGAGCATGTGGGTCAATGAAATCAGGGGCTTGTTTTAGATGCGGTGCATATGACCCTTTAGTATGAGGATGCCTGGTTCCAAAGATGCCTCGCACTGAGAAATGATGTCAGGCAGGGGCGTGGTTGCGTCATTGGAGATAGGAGTGGTGTAGTTGTAGACAGGCAGCCACCATGTGTACCTTACCATCCTTTTCTTTGGCTACAGGGCATGAACCATTGTGTGGGTTACTAGATTCAGGCAGCTCTGTGTCACTCCTTAATTACGAGTGGTTTATTGAATATGGACACTTATGTAGATTATCTCGGTTGAGAGATGTCGGGGGGCCAATGGCCACGAATTACCTCTGTGCACAGAAGTGTGGGGAAATCTTTCCATGTGTCAATTTTCATGGCCTATCAAGTTTTTATTTGTTAAGGGACTGGTGCCTGACTTAATTCTAGGGTATGACTTCATCCGTAAGACTGGTATGGTGTTCGATTTTGGTAACCAGACCTTTCATTTCAAATTTTCCCCCAACGACTGAATAGCCTTTTGTTCATGTGCTCATATGGGGATGGGACGTGACACCAGCAGTAACACGTACCTGCTTGGGGCGGACCACTTCTCTAGTCAACAAGGGAAACAGTTAAGAGAACTTTTGGGAGAATTTCTTAACATACTTTGTGACAGGTTGGGAGTCACAGATGTCATTAGATACTATATTCGTGTCATGGATGACACGCCAGTTCGCCAGTCTCCATATCGCTTGTCACAACCTAAGATAAAGATATTGCAGCACAAAATAGAGAGCTTGTTAAAAGACACGAGTCATAAGATCGTCCACCTCCCCCTATGCTTCCCCCATTTTCTTAGTACCTAAAGATCAGGAACAGGATTTCCAACCTGTGTTTGATTACAGGCTTCTCAATAAAAAGGTGATCTTGGAATCAGTGCCACTGGCTGATCTCTACAACTGTTTCACCTGGCTTTCTGGAGCATCTTGGTTTATGTCCTAGATCTTAATCAGGCTTATTATCAGATACCCTTAATGGAGGAACCAGATTTTAAATTGTAAGACATTTCCAAGAGCAGATGTGGACTCTGACCACAATCTATTGGTTATGAACTGTAGATTAAAAATGAAGAAACTGAAAAAAAGGTGGGAATTCAAGGAGATGGGACCTGGATAAACTGAAAGAACCAGAGGTTGTACAGAGTTTCAGGGAGAACATAAGGGAACAATTGACAAGAATGGGGGAAAGAAATACAGTAGAAGAAGAATGGGTAGCTTTGAGGAATGAAATAGTGAAGGCAGCAGAGGATCAAGTAGGTAAAAAGACGAGGGCTAGTAGAAATCCTTGGGTAACAGAAGAGACACTGAATTTAATTGATGAAAGGAGAAAATACAAAAATGCAGTAATTGAAGCAGGCAGAAAGGAATACAAACGACTCAAATATGAGATCGACAGGAAGTGTAAATGACTAAGCACGGATGGCGAGAGGACAACTGTAAGGATGTAGAGGCTTATCTCACGAGGGGGTAAGATAGATACTGCCTAAAGGAAAATTAAAGAGACCTTTGGAGAAAAGAGAACCACTTGCATGAATATCAAGAGCTAAGATGGAAACCCAATTCTAAGCAAAGAAGGGAAAGCAGAAAGGTGGAAGGAGTATATAGAGGGTCTATACAGGGGCGATGTTCTTGAGGACAATATTATGGAAATGGAAGAGGAGGTAGACGAAGATGAAATGGGAGATATGATACTGCTTGAAGAGTTTGATAGAGCACTGAAAGACCTAAGTCGAAACAAGGCCCCGGGAGTAGACAACATTCCATTAGAACTACTGACAGCCTTGGGAGAGCCAGTCCTGACAAAACTCTACCGACCTCAGGGAAGATCAGTTTGGATTCCGTAGAAATGTTGGAACACGTGAGGCAATGCTGACCCTACGACTTATCTTAGAAGAAAGATAAAGGAAAGGCAAACCCACATTTCTAGCATCTGTAGACTTAGAGAAAGCTTTTGACAATGTTGACTGGAATACTCTCTTTCAAATTCTGAAGGTGGCAGGGGTAAAATACAGGGATCAAAAGGTTATTTACAATTTGTACAGAAACCAGATGGCAGTTATAAGAGTCGAGGGGCATGAAAGGGAAGCAGTGGTTGGGAAGAGAGTGAGACAGGGTTGTAGCCTCTCCCCGATGTTATTCAATCTGTATATTGAGCAAGCAGTAAATGAAACAAAAGAAAAGTTCGGAGTAGGTATTAAAATCCATGGAGAAGAAATAAAAACTTTGAGGTTCGCCGATGACATTGTAATTCTGTCAGAGGCAGCAAAGGACTTGGAAGATCAGTTGAACAGAATGGACAGCGTCTTGAAAGGAGGATATAAGATGAACATCAATAAAATCAAAACGAGGATAATGGAATGTAGTCGAATTAAGTCGGGTGATGCTGAGGGAATTAGATTAGGAAATGAGACACATAAAGTAGTAAAGGAGTTTGTTAACATCGAGTATTGATTTAAGTGTCAGGAAGTCGTTTCTGAAAGTATTTGTGTGGAGTGTAGCCATGTATGGAAGTGAAACATGGACGATAAATAGTTTGGACAAGAAGAGAATAGAAGCTTTCGAAATGTGGTGCTACAGAATAATGCTGAAGATTAGATGGGTAGATCACATAACTAATAAGGAGGTATTGAATAGAATTGGGGAGAAGAGAAGTTTGTGGCACAACTTGACTAGAAGAAGGGATCGGTTGGTAGGACATGTTCTGAGGCATCAAGGGATCACAAATTTAGTATTGGAGGCCAGTGTGGAGGGTAAAAATCGTAGAGGGAGACCAAGAGATGAATACACTAAGCAGATTCAGAAGGATGTAGGCTGCAGTAGGTACTGGGAGATGAAGAAGCTTGCACAGGATAGAGTAGCATGGAGAGCTGCATCAAACCAGTCTCAAGACTGAAGACCACAACAACAACAACATAATGGAGGAATCTAAGCATCTCACCACCTTCATCACAGATTGGAATTCATATGAGTTTAACTGGGTTCTGTTTGGTCTGTCAACCAGTGCAGCAGTTTCATTCCATTTATTGGATAAAATTTTAGGTGATTTAAAGTTTAATTGTGTCTTCAGTTATTTGGACAATATGGTCATATTTAGTGCCTCCTTTGAAGAGCATTTTGTGCACATCTGGAAGGTACTATCCAGGCTCAGGGATGCGGGTCTGACTGTGAAACCCTCAAAGATAATGTTGGCTAAGCGCCATGTGTCATTTTCGGGCCATTCGGTGTCTGGGGACTGATTTAGCATTGATCAGGAATGCGTTGAGGAATTTTCCACAGCCAAGAAATAAGAGGGAGGTTGCCCGATTTGTAGGGATGGCAAATTCTTTCTGCAGATTTGTCTCAAACTTTGTGCAACTTGCTGCTCCATTTAATTTGTTACGCAGAAATAATGAGAAATTCATTTGGACTGAAAGTCAGCAGGCATTCTTTGAAGGAATTAAAACTGTGATTGCCAACCCACCAGTTTTAGCCATACTGACTTTAAGAAAAGATTTGTGGTCCAGACTGATGCTTGCAATACTGGTGTGGAGGCAGTTCATTTACAGAAAGATCAAGGTATCAGGTGTCTGTTAGCATTTGCTTCCCAGTGTCTGGAGGGGCCTGAGCTCAATTACTTGGTATATGAGTTGGAGGCGTTAGCTGTGTTATTTACCCTGGAAAAATTTTGGTTCTATCTTGAACGTCATGAATTTGACCTACAGATGGGTAATCAGGCCCTTGTTGGGTCCTAGCTCGGCTGAGAAAGACAGGGTGTATCGCGAGATTGGCAGTCCACATTTCAGCTTTCCATTTTAAGGTTCTGCACGTTAAGGGATCTGATAATCAGGTTGCTGACACCCTTAGCAGGATGTTCCAACAGCACGGTCTTGATGAGGAAACGCCAGTCAGTCACCTAGTATGTATAATCCTTACCGAGGTACCCCAACCGTTTAATAATTTGAAAACTGAACAAGAAAAAGACCCATTGTGTGTGTGTGTGTGTGTGTGTGGGGGGGGGGGGGGGGGGGGGGGGGACTCAGGAAGCAAATACTAAATGGACAGGAATCCAGTGACTTTTCTGAAGAACGGCATTCTGTGTAACCGCAGGGTTAGGACTGGGGAAGCTAGAATTTGTCTCCCACAAACCTTAATTATACTGGTCTTCTGGCACTTCCATAATTCTCCAGTATGAGGGCATTTAGGTCTTTATAAAACCTTAGAGAAGGTCAAGGAGTAGCTGACTGGCCAACACTTTATAAAGACATTAGAGGTTTAGTCAAAGAATGCCGAGATTGTAAGAAGGAAAACTGAGTAACTCCCTGGTGAGGGGATTGCTGCAGTTGGAATGGGAAGAGCATATGTTGGACAAATTGTTTGTTGATTACGTGGGCCGGCTGCCCTGGACAAAAAAAAGGCAATTCACATATTCTTGTAGTGGTGGTCACCTTCTCCATGTTTGTTTGGTTGATACCTAGCTAGGGTGTGACCGCTCTTATAACCATTTCACATTTTATTAATATATTTACATGGTTCGGCCAATGTGGGCATTGTTTAAAGATAGCGCTCCTGGCTTTCTGGCAAGGTCGTTTAGACAATTCTGTTTTGGCAATGGGATAAAACATTTTACTACCACACCTTATTATCCTCAGGTTTCCTTCACCAAAAGGATTAACCATAATTTGAAGTCAGCATGCATTATTTACCACCATAAATTGCCCAACAAGTAGAATACCATCTTGCCCTGATTAAACTTAGCGTTTAACACCGCGTGACATGAAGCATCCCAGGCCACCGCAGCTAGCCAAATGCTCGCATATCCCATGAATTCCCTGCACTCCAATTTATAGGAAATAAATGTTGTTGTTGGTGGTCAATGATTGTCCAGTTTCCTGTACACAGCCGAGCTGTCCTCCAAGTTGTCGACTACCACACTGGCAAGTTGTTGGTTATTCTTGCCACTGAGGGATCCCCTAGGATGCTTGAGTCTGATAACAGTAGGTAATTTGTGTCATGTCAGTTTGAAGACTTTAGATTCTGCAGTGATATGCAACATCTGACTACTGCCCAGTTTCACCTGGCTTCTAACTTGGAGGCTGAGCACTTCATGTGTACATTCAAGAAGAAGTCTGTGTCTGCCTCTTCCCACGATGATAAATTGTCAGGTTTTCTGGCTACATATCATGTGACGCTAGTCAACAGGTGCACTCCCACAAAATATTTGTTTGAGTGCCATCTGCAGGATCTCCTGGATTTGTTGCTCCCTGAGTTGCACTCAACAGACCACCATGTTTTTCTCCTGGGGATGCAGTTTGGGTCTGGTCCTTTGGCTGGCAGCAGGGATGGGTGCCAGGTGTCATGAGCCAAGGTTGGCAGTAGTTTGTGGTGAATGTTGGTGGGGGCCAGCTGACCTGTCATGCAAATTGGTTGTGCCCTCATCCTGTTAGGACACTGCCGCTTTAAGCTTCCAGTCAGCTGAGCAGCAGGGTTGATCACAATGCTGCTTCAGCAGCAGGCTCCTACTGGCAGAGATGCACTTCCCTGTTGCCGCTCCCTCCATCATCCTCCCATTGTTGTGACCTTGGCCCCCAGCGAGGCTTGTGCCTCCACCTGTTGAAGTGTAGCACATGGATTCTGACCCATCCCCTTTTCCTTCCACTTCATTCTCCTCTTCATAGGTTGAGGTGGCCTCGTCCCCACTGCAGCTGGTGAACCTGTGTTGCCGCAGACTCCCTGTTCTTCCACCTCTCTTGCGACTTGCATCTGTGGTCGGTTGGCTGCCAGGCTCTTCACACCTTTACCAGTTCTGTGCTGGAGGTCGTGAACCAAGCCTGTCCATTGTTGGCACTACATGGCCTTTCCAGGGGGGTGAGATTTAGTATCCCCACTAGCAAACATTGCTATGGAAACAGATGAGCTGGCATGGGTAGCATAGCAAAGTAGATCAGAAACCTCCCATGGAGGGTGCACATGTCACATAGTATGGGCAGATCCACTGATAGAAGTGTTTACTTGCAGGTGGCAGTAAGCGGAGTGGGCGAGTGCTCACACTGCACTTCGTGCTGAGTGTTGTTGTCATGTGCTTTGTTGTTGGCCACCCATGCCAGCCATGTGCTGAGTTTATTGCCACACACGCCTCTATGTGGGTTCAGATGCTCTGCTTCCCACAGACTGACTTGCACAGTGAGTTCATCTCCTCTCAAGCCACTCTGTTCCCTGGTTGTTATTAAGCTACCATCAGCCCATGAAATATCCCTGGCGACAGTGTAGAGTAGTGGGGCTGTCACGCCCATGAAGATACTAAATCTGCAACAGGATAGTATGTCTTGCTAATACACACCCTCTGTCAATGCTCATTCATCATTACTGATAACGTGGTAGTAGTTCTACCAATGTAGAAGGCTGAACAGTGATTATATAATGGGTGGTACAGGACATGTATCATTTCACAGTTGCTCTCCCTTTCATAGTAGTTATTTTGCCAGTTACAGGGCTGGTGTGGGTGGCAGAAGGTGGTGTATTGGGAAGTCCTACATCAGGAATGAGAGGCAGGGAAATGGTTGTAAAGGGAGCATAGGTCTGACCAGGATGTTGCACTGTTCTAGATGGGACAGGCGAAATATAAGACAGAATGAACCTCATTTCAGGACATGATTTTCGGAAATCATATAGGAAGTTATAGGTCTGCTGAAGTAGCTGATGAATACAGTCAAGACCCAGATAGTATTGAGTAACAAAAAGTGTACTCCTAAGTTGTCTTTTGGAGGGATCAGCAGTCCGGCACCGGATGTTAAGGTCATGGAAACCCGCATTTGAACAACTCTGGTGGGATAATTATACAGGGTGTTACAAAAAGGTACGCCCAAAGTTTCAGGAAACATTCCTCACACACAAATAAAGAAAAGATGTTATGTGGACATGTGTCCGGAAACACTTAATGTCCATGTTAGAGCTCATTTTAGTTTCGTCAGTACGTACTGTACTTCCTCGATTCACCGCCAGTTGGCCCAATTGAAGGAAGGTAATGTTGACTTCGGTGCTTGTGTTGACATGCAACTCATTGATCTACAGTACTAGCATCAAGCACATCAGTATGTAGCATCAACAGGTTAGTGTTCATCACGAATGCGGTTTTGCAGTCAGTGCAATGTTTACAAATGTGGAGTTGGCAGATACCCATTTGATGTATGGATTAGCACGGGGCAATAGCCGTGGCGCGGTACGTTTGTATCGAGACAGATTTCCAGAACGAAGGTGTCCCGACAGAAAGACGTTCGAAGCAATTGATTGGTATCTTAGGGAGCACGGAACATTCCAGCCTACGACTCGCGACTGGGGAAGACCTAGAACGACGAGGACACCAGCAATGGACGAGGCAATTCTTCGTGCAGTTGACAATAACCCTAATGTCAGCATCAGAGAAATTGCTGCTGTACAAGGTAACGTTGACAACGTCACTGTATGGAGAGTGCTACGGGAGAACCAGTTGTTTCCGTACCATGTACAGGGTGTGCAGGCACTATCAGCAGCTGATTGGCCTCCACTGGTACACTTCTGCGAATGGTTCACCCAACAATGTGTCAATCCTCATTTCAGTGAAAATGTTCTCTTTACGGATGAGGCACCATTCCAACGTGATCAAATAGTAATTTTTCACAATCAACATGTGTGGGCTGACGAGAATCCGCACGCAATTGTGCAATCATGTCATCAACACAGATTTTATGTGAACGTTTGGGCAGGCATTGTTGGTGATGTCTTGATTGGGCCCCATGTTCTTCCACCTACACTCAATGGAGTACGTTATCATGATTTCATACGGGATACTCTACCTGTGCTGCTAGAACATGTGCCCTTACAAGTACGACACAACATGTGGTTCATGCACGATGGAGCTCCTGCCCATTTCAGTCGAGGTGTTCATATGCTTCTCAACAACAGATTCGGTGACCGATGGATTGGTAGAGGCGGATCAATTCCATGGCCTCCACGCTCTCCTGACCTCAATCCTCTTGACTTTCATTTATGGGGGCATTTGAAAGCTCTTGTCTACGCAACCCCGGTACCAAATGTAGAGACTCTTCGTGCTCGTATTGTGGATGGCTGTGATACAATACGCCATTCTCCAGGGCTGCATCAGCGCATCAGGGATTCCATGCGACAGAGGGTGGTTGCATGTATCCTCGCTAACGGAGGACATCTTGAACATTTCCTGTAACGAAGTGTTTGAAGTCACGCTGGTACATTCTGTTGCTGTGTGTTTCCATTCCATGATTAATGTGATTTGAAGAGAAGTAATAAAATTAGCTCTAACGTGGAAAGTAAGTGTTTCCGGACACATGTCCACATAACATATTTTCTTTCTTTGTGTGTGAGGAATGCTTCCTGAAAGTTTGGCCGTACCTTTTTGTAACACCCTGTATACAGTGCACTTGGGAAGGTTGAAAGTAGCAGTTATATCGCTTAGCTGTCTGACCTTACCCATGTGTCAAATTAACTTAGGCAAAAACACTTAGTCTAGTTAATTATGTGATACACTTACTATAAAGTGAAATTAATGTGCTTGTGTTATACATAATACCACCATCATAACATAGAAAATTACCTGAAAATGAACCAATATAAAAGCAAAGGCTCTCAGGCTGTGCACCCTGTATACTTGTTCTGGCTCCAGCTGTGCGTGGCCTCCAAGAACTTAAGAGATCAAGTGCATGTTCATCACCTGCCACTGCTGCTTTTGCTAGTCCACTGTGAAAAGAAGATGATCCAAAAATGTTACACAGTGACTGAATTCAATTTGTACACAGTAAGTTCTTTCTTTTTGCTATTTTATAAATTCATTAAATACACACCTGTAAATGATAGATTATGCCTTGTTTTATGCCCAGTCCATTTAAGAATGGAATGCTGAATCAAATACGTGGGTGGGTCCACATTCTGTGCAGAATCTGACAGCTACTACTACTGTTGTTATTGTCTTTAAAAAATAAAATTAACAAAAAATGGAGCCATTAAAAAATGGTGTTATTGCTGGATGCATTTTTGCATTGCTATGAATCTCTGAGAGGGGGAAAAAAAAAGATTTCTGTCGTTTCTTAGTTGCTTCAAAATTAATGGAGGTATGTTCCGTCTTTGCAGCTAAATGAAAGGCTGTTTGTTTTTTGGCACACACATTCCACTCCTTTTACTAATGAAGGTTATTCAATGGTCTGTAAAACATGTTTGTTTTTAAACACAGATCAGCCAGAACATTATGACCACCAACCTACTATCGATACAAACCCATCCAGGCGATAGCAGTGCCATCTGGTGAGGAATGATCAGACACATGCATGGTGCATGCACTATTAGTGAGCATGCAATCTGTGAGTAGAATGGGGAAAGACAGCAATTTACCCGAGTGTGACCAAGAGCAGATTGTGATGGCCCGGAGGTTCGGCATGAGCATTTCGGACACTGCACGACTTTTTGGGTGTTCAAGGAGTGTTGTGGTGAATGTCTTCAATACATGGTGAAACCATGCCTAGACATCATGGGGTTGGGCAGCCACCCCTCATTACAGATGTCGGACATCATAGACTGGACAGACTGGTAAAACAGGACAGGCGGCAAACTGTGGTTGGACCAACATCAGACTTTAATGTTGGGCATAGTAAAAGTGTGTCTGAACAGACAGTGCATTGAACACTCCTTACACTGGGCCTCCACAGCTGACACTCGATGCATGTACCAATGTTAACATCACGACTTCAGCAACTGTAACTGAAATGGGCAAGTGACCATTGGCACTGGACATAAGTGCAATGGCAGAGCATTGCATGGTCTGATGAATCCCAATACCTTCTTCATCATGGCGATGGGAGGGTGCAAATGCGTTGTCTTCCAGGGGAACAGCTCCTGGACCCATGTACTGCATGACGGAGACAAGCTGGCAGTGCCTCCATTATGTTCTGGGGAACACTCACATGGGCATCCATGGGCCCACTGGAGCTCGTGCAAAGCACCATGACAGCCAAGGAGTATCATACACTGGTTGAAGATCATGTACAGCCCTTCATGACTAATATATTTCCCAATGGCAGTGGCATTTTTCAATGGGATAATGTGCCATGTCACAAGGCCAGGAGTGTGGTGGAGTGATTTGAGGAACACACTGGCAAGTTCCATTTGATGTGCTGGGCCTTCAACTCACCAGATCTGAAACTGATCGAACACATCTGGTATATGATCAAATGTGACATCAGAGCTCATCACTCCTCTTCAAGGAAAGTACAAGAATTAGATGACTTGTGTGTGCAGATGTGGTGCCAACTCCCTCTGGTGACCTACCAAGGCCTCACTGCTTCCGTGCCACAACACTTTGCCGCTGTTCTCCATGCCAAAGGTGGACATACTGGCACTTACGTAGGTGGTTATAATATTCTGGCTGATCAGGGTATATATAATAAACATATCATATAGTAGTTACAAGTATGTTACTATGTTACATTTTTTCATATTTTTCTCTTTTTTTGTCCTGAAAAACAAGATAAAAACAGGAGAAAACATAACATGGTAACATGCTTGTAACTACTATATAATGCATTTATTATATACGTAAAAACAGAAATGTATTACAGGTCACTGTATATGTTTCATAACTAAAACAAGCAAAACGTGTATGGCAAAAACCCAACTGTCTTTCGTATAGTTGCAAAGATGGAACATACTTCGATGAAATAAACTTTCTTTTACAACTGTGGTGTTGACAGGAGAAAGCATGTAAATCATATAAAAATTGAAAATCAGTTTCTTGGAAGACAACATAACAATGAACCATGTAATTGGCATGGTGAAGCCTCTAAGGTGTTACACAAAATATTTAACTCTATGCAGCTCTCCATGTGGTGTTAGCTCAAGTATTAGAGTCTTGGTACAATCATTCACTGTTGTTTCCATGGCGTCCAAAAATTTCCAAAATGTGACAAGGGCAAGTAACCAATACCTGAATACAACCACTTTGAAAATGTGCACCTTCTCTTTGTCAGGATATTAAAATATCACTTTATGTTCATAAAGGTATTCTTTACATTCAGCAACCTGAAAACATAGGAGATTACAAAGAGAGGGCATTCCTTGGACACTTGTCATTAAAATGAGTCATCGTCCACCTCTCAAGACCAGAACATCAATTAGTGAACCTAAAAAGAAATATTTTTGAATTTCTTAATGACACATATAACAATAATGGAGCAATAATATAATAAGAGAAAGGCAACCAATTGCCTATAGCAGATCAATGTGTAGAGCACAGAAACACATAACAACATTCACACTAGCTTTTGAGCACTAGCTCCTTTTCTAGCAGTAGAAGACACATTCATACACACAACCACACAGATACCAAATGCACACTCCCATGACCAAGGCAAGACTATTTACTGATATGTGGTTATTAAAGGAAACAGAATAAGGTAGGAAATGAATGTGACTGGGTCATTTGCTTATTTCACTTCTGAAGGCCAGATCTACAAACAAATTCATGGTACTGTCATGGATACCTGCATGGCACCATACATGGGTTGTTTCCTCGTGCTTGGCTCTGGTGCAAGATCTGTCCCATATACGCACTCACCACCTCATCCCACTGTCCAGTCACAGCCATTTCCTACCCAATAAAAGGCAGGGCCATATGTGAAAGTAGCCCGATTATATATCAGATATGCTGCAATTACTGTACAGCGTTCTATGCGGGCATTATAGGTAACCAACTGTCTACTCGTATGAATGGTTGCTGCCAAACTGTAGCAAACTACAAACCTGATGACCCAGTTGCTGAAAATGCTGCACAACACAACACAAATGACTACCAAAGTTGCTTCACTACAAGAGCCATTTGGATACATCATTCCAGCACAAGTTTCTCTGAACTAGGCAGACAGGAATTCTTTCTCCAACAAATTCTTTGCTCTTGCAATCCTCCTGGCCTAAATTTCTGCTACTCTGTTCTAACCGCCCCACTTTGCCTTTTCCCTTCTCTCTTCTGTCCACACCACTCCTCCTCCAGCCAGATCATACACTGTGTTCTTTCCACCACTCTTCCCTCTTCCTCTCCCTCTCCCCTTTCCAAGCAGGCATTTTCCCTCTGTCTGTCTGTCTGCCTGCCCCCCCCCCCCTCTCCCTCTCCTCTCCCATGTTTTCAACCCCTCTCCCTTTCTCCCTCTTCATCTTCAGCTTTCTCTCATTTTTCCCTTGTCACCATTTTATCCCAACAGCCCCCCCCCCCCCCTTCCTCCCTCTCCTTACATCTCTTTTTGTTGTACCCTCTGTACTCCTTTCATCTTGTGTGGCTGCAGAGTCATCTGTCCAAAGACCTGCCTCTTTCCTGCTACCCCCATATTAGGTCCTTCCCTACATCCTCCTCACCTTCATCAGCTCAGGCAACTGCTTTCAGTAATCAAGTATCAATAATTAGTCTTGCCATGGCCATAAGAGTATGACTTTTGGTGTACTATTGCTAGAAAAAGAGCTAGTGCCCGAAACATAGAGTGAATGCTGTTTACTGTTATGTGTTTCTGTGTTCCACACATCAATCCACTATAAGTAAGCGGTTGCCTTTCCCTTATTTTATTAATGAAAAATATCATTCATTTTGCAAAGAACTACATGTTTCAAATTAGAAAGTGCATGTACAACTTGTCTATTTCATTAAAGTTTCTGCTGTTGATATGATGAACTTGTTTAGCTCGTATTACTTGAGTTATAGTGTTGCGTATGAGTTTTGTATGGCTTGTTACAAGTTTATACACACAAAACACCTTTTTAACATGCTCACAAATATTTTTCCTTCTCTTGTAAAATGTAACTCGTTTTACGAACTTTCCATGTCAATATATCAATTGTTTCTCATATTACTTTACTGATGTAGTAATGAACTATACCATACTTATACACACTCACTCTTGTTCCTAAAAGAATCTTTACATAGAACTGATATGATGGAACACTACCCCTAAACTAATTTCAAGTGTCTTTTGTGAATTGTCATCTTAAAAGCAAGTTACATTTTTCTAATAAAACAGTATACCATGTTTGCATCACAAACAAAATTTATGAGTAAGGTAACATTACTGCTTGCTAAAGTATTGTCCTGAAACATGAGTGACTTCCTAAAATGGAGCAACACAAAATTAGTTGCCAAAAGAAGAAGATAATGTGGCTATCAACACAGACAAATATCCTCAACTGATTTAAAAAAGGATACAAGGATTAGGCAGAAGGCATTTCAACAATAGACAGTGAATACAAGACACAGAATAATTATAGGCCTTTGCTTGAGGAAGTGCATCCAATGACAGTTTAATTACTGTAAGTCTGATAAAGACCCTTCACTCTCTGAAGCAGACTCACTACTTTTTTCCTTTTTTTCTTATACACATGAAACATGTCAGAAATATGCTGCCACAATGATTACATGTAATATATAAATGTCAATCTATATATTACAAAATGCAATAGTTTTATATGAAACACCTTGTGAGTGTGGCTCTTCTGAACATTCAGTTCTAATTTTCCATATATGTATAGTCATAATTTAATCAACCACTTTCTGAAAATCATTTACAGTATATATTTTGGATGAGGAAGTGCAATACACCAATTCTGGTTACATACCATCCAACAGAGGAAACAACTCAAATCACATGCAGAATAGTAGTTTAATTCCATTAATTTCACAAACAGAATTCTAGATTGTATGAGGAGATGTCATTAACTAGAAAAGCATGAACTTTTAACATTATAAGTTTCATATTTTTAAAATGGGCTTTATATGTGCTTATAGTTTTACTTTTTGAAGACTTACAGAACCAAGTGAAGGTAAAGTCTGCAGAGTTTGGTACATACGTGATGTCAACACCTGGGGCTGGACGCCGAAAAGTGACATGGCCCAAAGGTTCTCGCATTTCTACATGGAAAACAGACAGCAACTGGCCTCGTGAGTCCATTTTCCAGCCCAATAACGCACCAGCCTGAGCAAAAAAAGTTACCGGTGAAAATAGTAAAACACACATCGAATCAAGGCTTTGCAGATATTAAATACTCAATTAAATTTTTCTTCGCGAATAGAAATAACAGTAACAATTATCGTGAGTGACATACTTTTAGCCATTAATAAAGTGTCATAGCAATTAATATTTGTGAAAAAATTAAAACTGTGTGTTAGACTGGAACTGCAGACCCATGCAGGGTGGTGCAGTGGTGAGACACTGGTCTTGTATTCAGAGGGATGGTAGTTCAGTCTCTGCCCCATCATCCAGGTTTAAGTTTTCTGCGATTTTTCTGAAATGCTTACAGCAAATGTCAGAATAGTTACTTTGAAAGGGTGGTGCAGTGGTGAGACACTGGTCTTGTATTCAGAGGGATGGTAGTTCAGTCTCTGCCCCATCATCCAGATTTAAGTTTTCTGTGATTTTTCTGAAATGCTTACAGCAAATGTCAGAACAGTTTCTTTGAAAGGGCATATATGATATCTTTCCCCAGCCATCTTTAATTGAAACTTGTGCTCCACATCTAATGTAACGACCTCACTCTCACTCAGATCTATGCCTTTTGCGGCCAGTTTCTGTGAATGGCAAGTGACCTGGTTTGAGCCCCAGTCTGGCATAGACCATGCAGGGTGGTGCAGTGGTGAGACACTGGTCTTGTATTCAGAGGGATGGTAGTTCAGTCTCTGCCCCATCATCTGGATTTAAGTTTTCTGTGATTTTTCTGAAATGCTTACAGCAAGTGTCAGAATAGTTTCTATGAAAGGGCATATATGATATCTTTCCCCAGCCATCTTTAATTGAAACTTGTGCTCCACATCTAATGTAACGACCTCACTCTCAACGGGGCATTAAATCATAAACCTTCCTTCTTTCTTTTTCAGTCTCGTACAGAGATTGAACCTGTCACAAATATTTGTTACAGTTATCTTTGCCTAATATCATAACATTTATATTGGAAGCACAAGCTATTTTGATAAGCAGTTTGTTTTACAATAATAATAACAATATTAATAATAATAATGATGATAAGACAATGATTATGGTAAAAATACAATTAAATTAAACTAAAATTATCTGTTCTCTGACAATTACAAAAAGATTTATGATTCTACAGTTATTATATTTAGGTTTTAACAACAACTAAAGAAGCAGTTAACACAGAATATTTTTAGGGTAAGCCAATGAGTGTTATTTACATTGCATAAGATTTTGTTTGTACCTGTGACCAGTGAGCAGATTCACTGCAGGATAGTGAGCTACTGTAATTATTAGCTTCTCTTAGCATGCTGATGCTGTTATGAGAGTTTGTGTTCACACAATCCATCTTTGGCAAAATTCATCTGTGGCAAAAGAATCAGTCTACTAATCAAAGCTAGAAGCAATGTAACATTAACCTTTGAAGATGCCAGGCACTTTTCCTGGTAAAATGTAGGCAACTTAACAGACATTAGGCTAATAGGTAAACATGCATCCTGAGGACAAAAATTCAATTAAAAAATAGTTTGCATTCAGAGTTCAAGCGATTTCTATGAGACCTAAAGTGCCCTACCAATAATGGGCCGGAAAACTCAGGTTACATCTATGTTACTCAGCTGTACTTATGTGCTATAGCTAATAATAATAAAGTGAATGACACAGCTTAATATTACCATTCTCTAATGGTGAAGACTACTTTACTGAATTACTCATACATATTGCTGTAGAAGAAATAATGCATCATCAACTGGTTTTTCCAATTTGCTCGACTTCAGTCAATTGGCATACTTGACTCAGTCTACCTACCGATACTGCGGGAATGATGAATTTTCAGTTCTTCATTTACTGATAATGAAGCTGAAAGCATACCACACAGCTCAAACAAGGTAGAAAAAGGTATATTACATGTAACAGGAAAAAATGAAATACCATATAACTGAATTTATGAGGCTGTTTGCGGATGATGGTGTTATCTATAGGGAAGCTACAATATCATAATAATGTAGCTAAATGCAGGAAGACCAGAGGATGATCAACTACTGCAACAGTGGCTGGCGGTTATTAATCTCTGTCACAAATAAATCTTCACTTTCATATACAACTTTCAAGTGGGCAACAATTTCTTTTACAGTGAAAAGATCATCTTGTAAAATACTACCTATTTCCATCAGCTGAAACATTGACTCAAGAACTGCTTTCAAATATAGAGAGATTTGTAACAAACAAAGCTATAAAAAGTATGCTGGCTGGGTGCACTTCCGCATTTACTGCAGCAAATAAACACAGAACCAGGAATAGTTTGTTCAGATAACTTTGTTTCCTATAGATTAAAGAAATCAATACACTGAAATAAAAATTAATTGTTGAAAGTGGCATTTGATCTGAGTTCTGCTATCTGGAATTGCTTATCAACCTAACTATTGCTAATGGACTACAAAGTCACTACGCTGAATGCTGTGATATTCAGGTATTTCTTAATGTTGTTCCTCCCTTCTCTACACCTCGCTCTTTCAGGTGCCTTTTCCATGTCTAAAATCCTAGTAATAACATGAAGCAGAGTTTCTTTTGTGTTTTTATAGGGTGTGTGCTTCATGCTAAGCATCATTATGATGTAACTACCTCAACTGCACTCAAATTATAGGTGTCCACTACTTTTATGAGCAGTGCAGTACATTTTATAATGTGAATGGCTTCTGTGTAACAAGATGGGCAATTCAAATTTCAGCCACCTCCACTTTTTGTGCTGTAAAACATACATACTGTACTAAAACATCAACAAAAAGGTCAGCAGAATTGCTTCGCATTAGACATTCAGGGACATCACTTTGCCTCCTATACCTGGAAAACTCTAGCCATGAGCCCAATATACATTCAGAGAACAAGATCAAGTCTTCATTTGTGGGTATGGGCATCTTGTTGGTTCCTGGGTATCATTGTCAGCTTCAGAGTACAGCTATGGCAGACCTACAAACCAAAGGCTATAATGGTAACAAATTAACCAGATGCACCCTTGAAGAGTTTCCATGTGTCAAGAATCACCATTGCTGCCAATAAAAGCATGACAGCCCCCCACCAGCACAGCTGCACACAATCCAGCCCATCAGCCCTAGCATCAGAGGAGTTTTTCACATGCCCAGACTTGGAAATAGCAGAAGCAACCACACCATATCCCCAGCAGAAGAGGACTTAACAATAGCACTAGGTGAATAAGCAGTATGTAGCAATTACCACCAGCTACATCAATAACAGTACTTCCAGACCCCAGACCCCATTTACCAGACAGAGGAGTGTTCCAGCTATACCCAGCACACCTGAAGAATGAATTGACAGCTATGCTAAGCCACCACTGCCACTGGACTTTTTAGTATGACTAATTTTGCTTATCTGGACTCTGCAGAGTTCATTGCCATCCTGCTTTACTAGGACTATGACTCTATAACCAAGGCTCAACTACAAGTGACATACTCAGAAAAATTTCCTTTCAATATTTATACTACTCAGACTTCACAAGTCAATTACTTCTACATCACTTATTTTCTTGGGGACTTAAATTTCCCCCACTTAAAAGGGCCCAGCAATTAAAAGGGTCCAGCAATTGTTGTTCCTGTTTGATGGCCAGTAAAAGCTGTAAATGTAAAATTGTTTATTTTTTGCTGTAGGTTACAGAAGAGAAGCAACAGTCGGGAACAGAAGAAGCAGTTTTCTGCATTAGGAAAGAGAAGAAAAATGTTAAATTTCAAGGTTAAAAAAATGTCCACTACAGGAGTTAGTATAATTTCAGATTCTATGGAGAATGATACAGAAAAACATGCAGTCACACAGTTACTAATTCTGCAACTCCGAGACATGGTAACACAACATGTCAATCTGGGAGACAAGAATAGCCTTGGTTCAATCCCAGACTGCTGAGACTGTTCTATCAACTAAAGTGAGGGTTGCTTTGGAAGCTTCATCCATTTAACTGCATATTCACCATGGGTTACACTTTCCACAAGCAACACTTTCATAACACATTTTGTTGGACTTTAATTACACCAGCCAACATTAAAAAAAACAGAAGGCATGGAATTGACCCAATAATTCCAGTACCATGATCTGATGCTACATTTTGCAAACAAGAAAAGTATTATCAACGGCATCAAAGTTACACTCATGTTGCTGTTGTGGTTTTCAGTTCGAAGACTGGTTCGATGCAGCTCTCCATGCTACTCTATCCTGTGCAAGCCTCTTCATCTCCAAATAACAACTGCACCTACATTCTTCTGAACCTGCTTGCTGCAATCTTCTCGTAGCCTCCCTCTATGATTTTTACCCCCAGCATTTCCCACCAAAATTAAATTAGTGATCCCTTGATGCCTCAGAATATGTCCTATTAACTGATCCCTTCTTTTGGTCAAACTGTGGCACAAATTTCTTTTCTCCCCAGTCCTATTCAATAGCTCCTCATTAACTGTGTGGTCTATCCATCTAATCTACAACATTCTGTGTTAATACATTTCTCTTCTTCAAAAATGTTTTCCTTGCTGTTGCCAGTCTACATTTTACACCCTCCCTACTTCGACCATCATCAGTTATTTTGCTCCCCAAATAGCAAAACTCATCTACTACTTTAAGTGTCTCATTTCCTAATCTAATTCCCTCGGCATCACCTGATTTAATTAGACTACATTCCATTATCCTTGTTTTGCTTTTGTTGTTCATCTTATATCCTCCTTTCAAGAGAATGTCCATTCCGTTCAACTGCTTTTCCAAGTCATCTGCTGTCTCTGACAGAATTACAATGTCATCAGCAAACTTCAAAGTTATTATTTGTTTTTGTGTACTTTAATTCCTACTCCAAATTTTTCCTTGGTTCCCTTCACTACCTGTTCAATGTACAGATCGAGTAACATCGAGTACAGGCTACAACCCTGTCTCACTCCCTTCTCAATCACTGCTTCCCTTTCATGTCTGTCAACCCTTATAACTGCCGTCTGGTTTCCCTACAAGCTATAAGTAGACTTTTGCTCCTTGTATTTTACCCCTGCTACCTTCAGAATTTCAAAGAGAGTACTCCAGTCAACAATGTCAAACGCTTTATCTAAGTTTACAAATGCTATAAATGTCAGTTTGTCCTTCCTTAACCTATCATCTAAGATAAGTCATAGTATTGCCTCGCGTGTTCCTACATTTCTCCGGAATCCAAACTGATCTTCCCCAATGTTGCTTCTATCAGTTTTTTCATTCTCCTGTACAGAATCATGTAAGTAATCTGCAACCATGACTTATTAAACTAATTGTTTGTAATTTTCACATTTGTCAGCAACTGCTTTCTTTGGTATTGGAATTATTACAGTCTTCTTGAAGTCTGAGGGTACTTTGCCTGTCTCATATATTTTGCACACCAGATGGAAGAGTTTTGTCATGGCTGGCTCTCCCAAGGCTATCAGTAGTTCTGACGGAATATCGTCTACTCCCGGGGCCTTGTTTTGACTTAAGATCTTTTGGGCTCTGTCAAATTCTTCTCTCAGTATCACATCTCCCATCTCATCTTCATCTATGCCCATTTTCCTTTCTGTAATATAAACTTCAAGTAATCTACTTTGTATATATTCCTTCCAAGTTTCAGCTTTCACTTCTTTGCTTAGGACTGGTTTTCTACCTAAGCTCCTGATATTAATGCAGCTGCCTCTCTTCTCTCCAACGGCCTCTTTAATTTTCCTGTAGACAGTATCTACCATTCCCCTAGTGAAATATTCTTCTAAATACTTACATTTGTCCTCTAGCCATTTTGCCCTGCCTGCCAGTTTGATTTTTTAAATGATTATACTCCATTTTGCCTGCTTCATTTGTTGCATTTTTATGTTTCCTCCTTTCATCAGTTAAATTCAATATCTCTTCTGCTATCCAAGGTTTTCTACTAGGCCTTGTCTTTTTACCTATCTGATCCTCTGCTGCCTTCATTATTTCATTTCTTAAGGCTACCCATTCATCTTCTAATGTATTCCTTTCTCATGCTTTACTCAACTGTTGCCTAACGCTCCCTCTGAAACTCTCAGCAACCCCTGGTTCTTTCAACTTATCCAGGTCCCATCTCCTTAATTTTCTACCCTTTTCCAATTTCTTCAGTTTTAATCTACAGTTCATAACCAATTAAAATGTGGGTAGAGTCCACATCTGCCCCTAGAAATGTCTTACAATTTAAAGTCTAGTTTCTAAATCTGTCTTACCATTACATAATCAATCTGAAATGTTCTGGTGTCCCCACATGTCTTCCCTGTACACAGTCTTCTTTTATGATTCTTAAACCAAGTGTTCGCGATGATTAAATTATGCTCTGTGCAAAACTCTACCAGGAGGCTTCCTCTTTCATTCCAATCTCCCAAACCATATTTACCTACTATTTTTCCTTCTCTTCCTACTATCGAATTCCAGTCCCCCATCCCTATTAAATTTTCGCCTCCCTTAACTATCTGAATAATTTATTTTATCTCGTCATAGTTTTCTTCAAACTCTTCATCATCTGCAGAGTTAGCTGGCATATAAACTTTTACTAGGGTGGTGGGTGTGGGCTTCGTGTCTATCTTGGCTACACTAATGCATTCACTATGCTGTTCACAGTAGCCTATCCACAAGCCTACTTTCCTATTCATTATTAAATCTACTCCTGCATTACAGCTATTTGATTTTGTATTTATAGCCCTGTTTTCACCTGGCCAGAAGTCCTGTCCCTCCTGTCAGTGAATTTCACTAATCCCCACCACATCTAACTTCAACCAACCCATTTCCCTTCTTTAAATTTTCCAACCTACCTGCTCATTTAATGGATCTAATATTCCCTGTCCCTGCTGCAATCTGTAGACTGCCAGTTTTTTTTTCTCCTGATGATGACATCCTCCTGAGTATTCCCCACCTCTAGATCTGAACAGGGGACTATTTTCCCTTCGGAATATTTTAACCAAGAGGACACCATCATCATTTAACTACCCTGGAGAGCTGCATGCTCTTATGAAAGATTATGGCTGTAGTTTCCCCTTGCTTTTAGTTGTTCGCAGTACCAGCAATGCAAGGCCATTTTGGTTGATTTTACAATCTAGGTCAGTCAATCATCTAGATTTTTCCCTGCAACTACTAAAAAGGCTTTTCAGGAACCACATGTCTGTCTGACCTCTCAACAGATACCCCTCCATTGTGGTTGCACTTGCGGTATGGCTATCTGTATTGCTGAGGCATGCAAGTCACCTCACCAACACCATGGTCCATGGTTCATGGGGAAAGTCAAACTCATATAAGGGATTTTTTAAGGTTTCTTGTTTCACCACTGTAGAGAATGACATTTCTTGCTGGTAACTTTTGTTCTTATAAGGCAATATTTTTTGTCATTCTGATTTATTACCTATATATTTTTGTTTTTCAATTTTCAATGTAAACTGAAAATTACTAATACATAAATAGAAACATATTTACTGGCATTATTTGCCAACTTGTTGTATATGCTTCATTTAATCATATGAGAATGTAATTTTAGATCTTTAACTCAAAAAGATGGCATCCGTAGTCATTAATAATATCAAAAGATGTACTAATGAAATGTGCATACCTATTAGGTTTCAATGTAATTCATTTTCTAAAGTACACTACTGGCCATTAAAATTGCTACACTAAGAAGAAATGCAGATGATAAACGAGTATTCATTGGACAAATATATTATACGAGAACTGACATGTGATTACATTTTCATGCAATTTGGGTGCATAGATCCTGAGAAATCAATACCCAGAACAACCACCTCTGGCCGTAATAACGGCCTTGATACACCTGAGCATTGAGTCAAACAAAGCTTGGATGGCGTGTACAGGTACAGCTGCCCATGCAGCTTCAACACGATACCACAGTTCATCAAGAGTAGTGACTGGCGTATTGTGATGAGCCAGTTGCTCGGCCACCATTGACCAGATGTTTTCAATTGGTGAGAGATGTGGAGAAAGTGCTGGCCAGGGCAACAGTCGAACATTTTCTGTATCCAGAAAGGACCGTACAGGACCTGCAACATGCAGTCGTGCATTATCCTGCTGAAATGTAGGGTTTCGCAGCGATCGAATGAAGGGTAGAGCCACGTGTCGTAACACATCTGAACTGTAACGTCCACTGTTCAAAGTGCCGACAGTGCAAACAAGAGGTGACCGAGACGTGTAACCAATGACACCCCCATACCATCACGTCGGGTGATACGCCAGTATGGCGATGACGAATACACGCTTCCCATGTGTGTTCGCCGCAATGTCACCAAACATGGATGCGATCATCATGATGCTGTACACAGAACCTGGGCTCATCCGAAAAAATGACGTTTTGCCATTCATGCACCCAGGATCGTCATTGGATACACCATCACAGGCGCTCCTGCCTGTGATGTAGCGTCAAGGGTAACAGCAGCCATTGTCTCCGAGCTGATAGTCCATGCTCTTGCAAATGTCGTCGAACTGTTCGTGCAGATGATTGTTGTCTCGTTAACGTCCCCATCTGTTGACTCAGGGATCGAGACGTGGCTGCACGATCCATTACAGCCATGTGGATAAGCTGCCAGTCATCTCGACTACTAGTGATACGAAGCCGTTGGGATCCAGCATGGCATTCCGTATTACCCTCCTCAACCCACCGATTCCATATTCTGCTAACAGTCATTGGATCTCAACCAACGTGAGCAGCAATGTCGCGATACGATAAACTGCAATCGCGATAGGCTACAATCCAACCTTTATCAAAGTCAGAAACATGATGGTACGCATTTCTCCTCCTTACACGAGGCATCACAACAACGTTTCACCAGGCAACACTAGTCAACTGATGTTTGTGTATGAGAAATCGGCTGGAAACTTTCCTCACGTCAGCACGTTGTAGGTATCGCCACCGGTGCCAACCTTGTGTGAATGTTCTGAAAAGCTAATCATTTGCATATCACAGCATCTTCTTCCTGTCGGTTAAATTTGACATCTGTAGCGCATCATCTTCGTGGTGTAGCAATTGTTCTTGAGGGCATGATACATTTTCATGTTCACAAACTCATTTGTATCAAAAATAACAAATTTAGAACCTTGCCTCCTGTTGGATAAATTTTTGTACACATCCATGAGGACACATTAATATTTTGTGGTATGACAGAAGTTTTCAATTCAATGACTCCCTCCTTTGCTCCTCTACAAACTAAATATGTATGTGATCGAGGATAGGTGCATTTGTAGTAAAGAGTAACTATAATATCAAATACCAGCAATAATTTCTCTGACCAAAATTGGTTTCTCAGGGGATTTCTTACAATATGGTAATCGATTAGGATCTGTTGCTGTTGGACATAAATGATAAAATGCCAAATATTCATGTCTATGAGGATTTTAACCATCCCCCCAGTAAATTTCAACATATTTTGCTTGCCTCTATTTTTCATTTAAAAATTAAAATTCAGTTAATGGTCTTTCATGAACATGAATAATGCCAAATTTATGCTTAACTGGTGATTCTACATGCCCCTGGTATCTCAATAATTTGTTGATAGAAATGTTCAAACATAATACTGACCGCATCAGCAGAAACAAGTCGTCCCCCTGCATGGCTCCACTGCAGCACTGTGACGGGTGCCTGATGTGGTGACTGAACTGTTACAAATTCTGGATCACCACCACCCCACACACGAAGCTCTCCATTTTCCCAACCAATTACAAGTGCTTTACGTAGTGGATGCCAAGCAAGAGATGTGACCTGAGCCATTGGATGAGATGGCCAGCTGATATCAGGTAATGCTTCACCCTAGAAAATGAAGAGTTCAATGTTATCATCATACTCAGTAAAATTAATGGTATTTACTCCAGCAGGTTTTGGTAACTCACAGACTCTTTCCTGTTCAGCACCAGTAATCCAGACCTACTGCAGTGCAAACATCATGAGTCACAACCACAACTTACTTCATGTTAAACTATATGGCTAAAACAACATTAGTCTGCCATTAGAAATGTTTCCTGTCTCTCTTGGACAACATTAAAATATTTTTCTTTACACTGTTTTCCACAGTTTACATGTTTGTTGCATGTGTTGAAATAAATAAAAAAAAATCTATAAGTCTAACAAGATAAATGTGATCTAATCCATGCCAAAACAGACAATGGAAAATCCAGGATAAAATATTATAGTTGCTACTCACCATACACCAGAGATGCTGAGTCACAGATAGGCAATACAAAAATACTGTCAGAAAGTCATTTCAAATGACCAGGTGCTTTGTAATTCAGCCTTACATTAAGAGAGCATGGCGCACAGCTGAAACTATATCTTTAGTTCATTCTCCTTTGTTCCCAACTTACTGATACTTGTGCTTGATTTGGAACTCTCTATATCATCCTTGGTTGAATCTCTATTCTATAATGTGGCAGTACATCAAATATTGAATTTGGAACAAATTAACACAAGAATACAGAGAAAGGAAATACTCTGGCAAGTAAGTTCACCATCCTACCATTTAGCAGCTAGAAAGACTTAAAATTTGAACCACAGTAAAGGAAATTTTATTCGTGATGTAGAACACATTACCACAGCCATATCACTTCAATACCACCTAAACCACATTTTTCTGTCAGTGAAAGAATAGCACTGAAAGAACTGTAAGAACTATAATTCCAGTATTATTATGAAAAGAATCTTTTATTTCCTGATGACCTTCATATGGGCAGTTTGGTGGAAATATCTCATTATCAGAATGGTAATGAAGACTTCAGCTATGCTTAGTTATTTAGGCATGTCAGAAAAGAATATTAAAAATTAGTATTGGCTGGTCGTACACAGAGAAAAGCAAAAGAAAGAAATTAATTCCGAAAACAAATTACAAAACAGAAACAGGCAACAATAAACGTTAATCACAAAAAAAGGGAGAGATGTTGAAAAAATACAAAAATGTGAAGACAAATACTAGAAGGCAGAAAAAGGAGCAAGAGGTAAATAGTGAGTGTGAGAAGCTGATAGAATGAAAATGAAGTACTTGATACTATTATTTATTTTATGGTCAATTATACAAATGTTTATACAAGGACATATTATTATTCATTAATACAACACAGTTCAACAAAAATTCAATGAAACAGTCACTATACAAAGAATTATTATTATATCACGGATTTTTTACTCTTCATACTCAACACTTCTTCATTCTTTCAGATTTTTTGCTTTCTTTGTTTGACATCACTCTTCTCGTATTCCTTTTACTGAGCTTTGTTTTAAGTCCAGTTTATTTTTCTTGCAGTATTTTTGTTTGTCTACTTTGTTTTTTACATCATTTATTGTAATTTTGTGTTCTCTTGTATCTTCTTAATTTCTGTAAGCCATTTACAGTTGCTCTTAAATTTCCACAATATTTTTATTATTCTCTTATTACTTCTCTTCTCAGATAAGATGTCCAAAGAATGAGATGTGTTTCTTTCTGATTATGCTCATTACCAGATCTATTTTCTTGTATAGTGTTTCATTTGAAGCTATTCTCCAATGATTATTTACTAGACACTGTTTATTTATGCACATCCTAATTATTCTTCTTTCTATCTTGAGTATTCTCTCAATTTCTGCTGTATTAGTCATTTTGAAAATGGTTTCAGCTTCGTATGTTATTTCTGGTTTTGTAACTGTTCTATAATGTCTTAATTGCAGCTTGCAGCTAAAATGTACCCACTTTATGTTATGTTATTTTAATTAATCTTTAGGATTTTTACTAATGTTAATTCACAAAGTATTGAGGTTTACACTAAGGTCAATAACATCTCTTTGAGTGTTGTATTGTTTGTAATTAATGTGAAACTAGAATCAGAACATAAAGAACAGGTACTAAATGCACCACACATGTACTTACGACATGTCGCAACACTTCATGGTCCTTGTTATATCCTCATTTTCATTAAGCACAATATCTGGCTTGGGGGTCATATAAAACTGTCTGTTCACTTCAGGCATAAAATCTAGTAGTACTGTTAAATCTGTGTTCCAAATTTGATCTAGTAGTTTTGTTAAGTCTTTGTTTTTCACAGTTGACATTTGTCTTCCACCATGTCTTTGGGCACACGATTTTGCAAGACATCTACAAGCTGTGGAGAAAAGACTAATTGTGGGCTCCCTTGATGTGACTTGAACAACATGGTGGCCTCCCAAGACTTCAATGAAGAATTTTTTACTTTCAAACAACAGTTCAGGGCAACCTGTTGAAAACTTCATTATAAAATTTCTGAAATGTTCATTGTTACTGTGAACATCAACTTCCAGTTTGTTGGTGAGGTTGGCAAAACTCTTAAAGGTTTAGAAATCCTCAGTATCCATTTTACAGACTTGAATGTTGAAATCCTGGAAAGTGAGGGTGTGGTGGGGAATTCCTTTAAAAATTTCCAGCTTTTATGAAGAGGGTGCCTGTGTACTCAGTGAGAACTCCTACAGCAACGAAAATTTGTACTTTGGGACCATATGGAAATAAATATCAGATAAATTGGTGAGAAATTTTTTCGCAAATGTTCACTTATACCAATATAAGGACACAGCACAGATACAGCCGGTCCACTGTATGATCAACAGGTGTCAGGATCATGTATACACACTACAATCTCAAAATCGATGACAGTGTGCTTTAGACACTTATGGTTCACGGTGCCTCAATTTTATAGTGTGGAGGCATATATGTGTAACGAGCAAGAAATGCTGTTATTACTTTTATGCATGTGTTGTATCAACTGAACATATTGTTGTATGATGTAAAGTACAAAAAAACTTGCAGTAGGCCTATGTTGTTTCATATTGCATTTTGTAGGCTAAATACTTTAAGATCTTATTTTAAGCTGACCTGACCTATATTACAAGTACACAATCTGCATGCTATATGATCAAATGGTACCAAATAAAAATTAATCAATATAGTAATGTAGCAGTATACTGTGGCAATTGTATAGACCTCACAAAAGAATTCAACACTGTTAACTCAAAAAACTTTTGAACTGAAGAATAATACAAAGAACAAACAGTGGTGGCAAAGATATGCAATTCAGGAAAAGAAGACAGAATTCTTACAGGTACTGGACCAGGATGTAAATGTCTCCATCTTTAATCAACATTTACATGGAAAACGGAAACAATGAGTGCAAAAATACTGCTCAGGAACCAAAAATAATATAGAGAAAGAATACAAATACTTAGCTTTACAGATGATAGCTCCACATGAAAGAAACCTCCAAAGAATCTTAGCAAATACACATGCAGCAATAACAGATGAATATAAAATAAAAATAAACACTAAAAAGACATAAATAAAAGTGTACTCCAAGGAATCAAAAAAGTGAATATTAATTACAGAACTAAAATAAAATAAACAAGATCAAAAGTACTCAAGTACTACGAGCAAAGAAGAAAGAATTGGTGAAGATATAATACTAAGAATGAGAGAAGTATCAATAATGTTTATGAGTAAAGTAAAAGAAATACTCAAAAAACATAAATATTGAAGTGAGGCAAAACTAGATGAAAGATATATTTGGAGTATTTGAAATACAGATGGTACAAAAAATGAAACAAGATATCTTGAGGTATTTGATGTATGGTGCTGGTAAAGATAGGGCATGAAATGAATGGATAGACCCACCAACCAAGACAAAGACTTGGTGAAGAAGGAACATTCAGAAAAACAACTGAATGAAGATGGCATGAGTGGATAGGATACATAATATACAAGGAAAGAAAGCCTAGGGAGTTTCCAAATTTTAAAATAAGCCATAAGAATGAAAACATGAAGCAATTTTTGTTTTCTTTTCCTCTGTCTGTAGGATCACCTACATCATCTTAACTGAAAACCGCCATGGAGGTTGAAACCAACCCATTATATGAGACAGATAAAATTTAATAATTACAGCCAAATAAAGAATTAATAGGTTGATACACAAAATTCAGCCTGTGAGTAAAATGTAACAGCAAAAACTCAGTTGGACAATGCATCTTATGAGAATACTTCAATGTAGTGTGTTACTGTTATTCACAGGAGCAGCAGAAAGTGAGGTAGGTCTCGAAGAAAGTAGAAGACAAACACTGGCAGAGACAATGAAGAGGAAGGACTAATGAAAAATGATTGGACATATTTTCAAAAACATCTTGGAAAAAACAGTGCTCGATTTTCACAATTGTACTTACAAAAAACAGTCTAGTTCACACAAATCACATTTATTGGTGACTGGTTTCAGTCTAAAGTCAGGCCATCTTCACACTGTACTCCAAAGCTGATGTGTGGATATAGATCCACTGAGCAGGAACTACAGAAGCCTCCAGATGCTGTCAACTGCTCACAGTAACCACTGCAGCTGACACCATCTGAAGACTTCTGCATTTCCTGCTCTGTGGATCCATCTCCACATAACAATAGGAGCATGGTCTAAAGATGGTCTGCCTTTCCACTGAAACCAGTCACCAATAAATGTGATAAGTATTGTCTACACTATTTTTCTAAGTACAACCGATTACACATTGACAGCCAATGATCAGAAGGAAGGGGTAAAAATAAAAAGGGAAAACATAATGACAAGTTGCTCAAATGCAATTATTGGATGTACAAGGCCAAACAGTTGTCTCTATATTGATCAAAAAAAATCTTGAGGGGAAAGACACTACTTTCACAAAAGTCATCATCTATAGCTGGTGAGCAGAAGTTTCATATCTCTACTCTTCATTCATTCACTGTCACATAGTGGAAAACCACTGACATTTGACTCTGTGATACTTAACATAGAGCAAATTATCACACAGATACAATTATTCTAACATCTCTTATAAATAATTCTCAGTAGAATAAAAATGTTTTTGGCTGTTGCAATAAAAAAATTTTAAAAATTGTGATATCCACTTTTTGCTTAGAATTTTTTCCTAGTAACAGGCCATGTTCAGTAACAATATTTTTATTTTTCTGTTTAACTCATCCTGAGACATCAAGGAATAGTCAAATTGGTAAGGGAGAGAAGTGTAACATGCAAAAATTATTGAGGGAGGCCACGTCTTGACTACAGTAAGTAGGTTAATATGGATGTAGGATGCAATAACTACACAGAGGTTTGCACAGGACAGACTTGCATTGTGAGCTAATTAAAACCAGTCATTGAACTGAAAAGCAGCACAACAGCAACAATAACACGAAAATAAGTTACATAAAACATTTTAGTATAATAATTTGTTTACATCAGTGTTCAGTGCATCACTTTAGAATAACTTCTCAAAAATTGCATTTCAGAGAGCGCATTATTTAAAAAGCATCGTCATCATCTTTATTATCTAGTGGATTAGCAGTCCTTTAAAGCCTACAGCAGAAAGACAAAAGAAATGACCAAACTACAAAGAGGAAAAAGCAGCACACTATAAAAAATTACAAAAGAACCCGTTATGAAAAGCGCTGTATTAAAGGAGATCAGTCATTTACAACAGAGGAGATATCTACTGCAGATGGTAGTCCTACATTGCTAGCTTCATCTTACACTGATGATGGGTCCATTTATTTAAGGATGGAAAACACTCGATCCTTCCATTGTGTCCTCAGATGTCCCTTGGATGTTTTACACCAGCCTGAGAATGGAGGATTTGGTATGGGAGGGATCTATCAGCTCAAGGGATGTGGCCAAACCACTGTAGCCTCTTGTGCCCTAATATTTGGCTAGTGTGTGGCGTTTCAAATTGCTGATACAGATCTTCTTTCATTCTACTTTCCTGGTATTGTAGATGGGTCCATAGATCTGTCGAAGTGCCTTCCTCTCGAAGGCACATATTATTTCTTCAGTTGTTGCTGATGTTGCCCAGATTTCACAAGCATGTAAAAGTACAGGCCATACTAGTGTCATATATGCATACATCTTGTTCTTCTGTGACATCAGTTGTGACTTGAATAAATTGTTCAGAGCAAAGAACGTGCAATTAGTGTTTGTTATTCATTGTTTCACTTTTATCACTCAGTATGGATTCCAGGTGCTTGAATTCTCAAATTCATTCAAAGATATGACCATTGACAACAATGGAAGGAAGGAGAGATTGACGACATGATACAAAGAGATATTTGTTTTGATCATCGTTCACCACCAGCCCAACTTTCTTCGTACTGTGGAGAAACTGTGAAGTATCAGCACATACTTGCTCCATGGTGTCATGGAATCCCAACATCATCAGCAAATGCCAGGACTGAGTCCGCTCTCATCATCTCCATTTCTCTGATTCAATAAGTGTCACTGCTTACTTCATCCAAGGCCAAGTTAAATAGTACTGATGCTAATGGATCTCCTTGTCTCAACCCATTTCAAATATTGAATGGCGGCAATAGCTGGTTGCTGAACTGTACTTGACAAGTTGATTAAGAGTAGCTGCAATTCGTCAGATTTATTTCGATGAGATGTCAAATTCCGCTGTTCTCCATAAGATGGAGTGGTCATAAGGTACCTGAAAATCAATGAAGGTAAGATATCATTCTTAATCAAACTCATAAAATTTTTCTATTGTCTGCCTCAAAGTAAATGTGTGGTCAAGAATCAACTGTTCAGGGAACAAACCATATTGATAGGGGCCTATGAGTCCTTCATCCAATGGTTTCATGCAGTTTAGTATTGTTTGAAAATTTGAGATGTATAGTACATGTCTCACACAACTGATTTAACAGCTGTAATAGTATCATCTTCGACAATATCATGCCTGTAATTTACACAATATAAAATAGACGGATGCATGCACCATAATCAGTATTTCACTGAACATTAAAATTTTAAATACAAGACTGCAGACTATGTCTACGCTAGAATGAAAATGCAGTGAAAGCTGTTTTGTTCAGTCATTTCTGACTACATTTGGGAAAGTCAGTCTTTGTATTATGTTCTCTTTTAGTGGTACGTCTTTTCTCTTTTGTCTCGCCTTATTCAACTTCCTATGATTTGCAGTTCCACATCTGTAGACTCACAAAACCATGTTGGATTTGTTGTTAGCAGCATATATGGTCAGCCCGTGAATGGGCGCCTTTTCCTGGTTGAGATGCAACCAGTTAGGTCACAAACTAATCCGTATGGGCTGATATCCCAGTTTTAAAATTATTCTCTGTTAAACTCAACTTTCCAGAGTTCCTTAGCTTTTTTGAAATTCAGTTTTCATATTAATTTATTCTCTGAACCTCTCAAGGAGACACTGTCCATGTGGGAGAGAGGTTTCCTAATTCATATGACACTAAGGGCTAGTTCTGGCAGTACCATAGCTGCTGCAGGATCTCCCGATCCATACACGTCTTACTCGATGAACTAGTGTGTCTCACAGCACCCATCTTCCCACTCTGTATCCTTCAAATTTTTAAGGAAACAGAAGATGAACCTTTACAGCTGTAGAGAAAGAAATTCATCTAGGGGAAGGTTACCCCAAAATTAAAAGCCCTGGTCCTCCGGGTTGGGGGTTGCCAATGGATTACTTCCTCATCACAGAAAACCTGGTAATGGTACACAGACTACAAGGAAGCCTCAGAGCTCCCTAAAACAAAATATACAAAAAATGAGAGAACAAGGTATATGGTTTGGAACATGTAATATTTTTAGTTTATATAACACAGATTCCTCAATCAGTCTAGTTAAGGAGATCAAATGATACAGACTAGATTTAGCTGCATTACAGGAATTTCACTGGGAGGATAATAGTACACTTGATGTTGAAAAGTATTCAGTCTTTTATGGAAGTTGTAAGTCTAAACACAAACTCAATGGGTCATTGTGGAAAGGTACCTAAGTCACTCAAAATAAATTTTCAGGAACAACAAAAAATTGTCCAGTTGAATAATTAAGGATTAAACAATCACACAAAAAATGCTAGTTAATTTTCTGATAAAATGAAAGAGATGCTGTATAGACAAGTGCTCAATAATGAAATAATTTTGTGTACAAAAATATACAAAATTGGGTGACTTACGTACCTTTCTGCATTGAAAGTATTAGATACCATTCACAAACTAAATTATTTTTTGCAGACTAATTTTATTACCTAAGAACATTGTTCATTATTGACTCAATGAACCAGATGAAGTGTATCTCACAGTACCCTATCTTCCCACTCCCTATAACTTAGATTTTTAAGGAAAGGAAAGACAAACCTCAACAGCTGTAGAGAAAGTGGTTCATCTAGGGGACGGTTACCCCAAAATTAAAAGCTCTGGTCCTACAGGTTGAAGCCTGCCAATAGGTTACCACCCCATATAGAAAACTTGGTAATGGTAAACAGACTACAAGGAAGCCTCAGAATTTCATAAGAAAAAATAGACGAAAAGTAAGACGACAAGAGATAGAATTTGAAACATGGAATATTTGTAGTTTATATAAAACACACTCCTCAATCAGTCTAGTCAAGGAGATCAAAAGATATAGGATGGATTTAGTTGCATTGCAGGAAGTTTGCTGGGAGGATACAGGTACTCTTGATGTTGAAAAGTATTCGATCTCTTATGGAAGCTATAGTCAGGACACAAATTGCATAATGGATTTTGTGTGACCCCTAGAACAGCAGTATTAACAGCAGACACAAAGAGGTGTAAAATGTCGTTTGTGGACAGCCATGCATCCAAACCAATGCACGCAAACCAAGTGAAGGAAGAATTCTGTGCAGAATTGGAGGTAGCAATCAACAGCACTTGGAATAACAAATATAAAGTCCCACTGGGTGATATGAATGCCAAAGTGTGAAGAGAAAGCATATTCCTTCAACAACTGTAAGACGCAGTTTACATGAACTCAGCAATGACAGTGGCATCTGGTTCTTAACCTTTGCAACACTGACAATGATATTCATCAACATTAATTTCCAACAGAAGGACATACACAAAACAACTTGTGTGTCAACAGACGGTAAATAAGTTAATTAGGAAAATCACATTGTAACTGACATCAAAGCAAAGAACTGCGTGATGGATGTAAAGACAGGATGGGGTGCTAAGTGACCACTTCCTAGCAAAAAGCTGACTTCAAGTACAATGCACAGTCAGAGACAGAAACAGTTATAAGAAAGTAATATGCTACAACATTAATATGCTCAGAGATACTATAAAAAAAGACGAATTTCAGCTCCATCTCAGCATCCACTTAGAAACTCTGCAAGAGGAGGATTCACAAAAGAACCTTGAAGTAGTACTGAAAAAATCAAATTACATATTTTGTAAAATGAAGGAACTGCACAACAGATGTGACTCAACAATCTTATATTGCATATGTTATTGGTTTCGAAACACTTAAAGTTCCATCATCTGGTGTAAAGAGTAATAATGAAAATATTATTACAAGACAAAAAGAGTGAATCCTCAAGGTTTTTTTTCTTTCTATTTTATTTTTTTATGTATTTATCTTTTAAATGTCAGGTATGGATCTATACAGTTAAAATCTATAAAATAAAATAAAAGAGAAAACAGAATGTTACTTACATACAAATATCATGGATACATGTCATAGATAACTGGAAAGAAACTGCTGCTAGCCACTTTTCATATGAAAATATTTGGGGATACTTTCTCCTCTCCTAGCATGTATCATATTGAGTGTGATACAAGCTAGATATGCAAGAGTAGATATACTTGAACAGACACGTAGGAATTTTTATACGAGATTTAAAGAACACAAAGACCTGGCCAAGTCCAGGTCAGCTCTGACACTGCACATGTCAGCAGCAGCAGGTTAGCAATAACTTCCCTGTCCTACACACTCCTGAGAAACATCCGATACTCAATATCCTGGAAAAAACTGAAATCTTAAGAAGTCTTCATTCCTATCCTCTTGATACTATTAATGAGTGGAAAATTAAGGTGTGTACTGTAATGTAATATTTTTCCTTGTTTCTGTATGTTTCATATGATTATTTATTAGCCGTTCAGCATGTTTACCATGCAATTGGCTTCTTCGAAATACATTTTACATATTTCATATAAGTAGAGTTGTTACTAATTTTTACATTATGCATACATATACCTACATATTTTTAGTAGTTAGTAATTTGTACATTTTACTCACATCATCATTTTACATAAACATAAATACATAAACTTCTTACTAATCAGACAATTTCAGCAATAATCATTATACAGTTTACATTCAAGAATTAATTATACGGTTTTACACATTAAGTTAATGATAGTTACATTATTTCATTATTTATACATTCCTTTCAAATTACTTCCAAGATATTCTTCAATAGAGTAATATGCTGTATTTTTGAGCCATGTGTCTAATACCTCCTTAAATTTAAAGTGAGTGAGGGTTTTGATAGATTGTGGCAGCTTATTATATAACTTTAGACTTAGTTGTTTGTGACTGTTGTGTGTCAGTGACAGCCTAGAATACAGTATATCAAGCATGCAGCTGTTTCGAGTGCTGTGCAAATGTAAATTCTTTCTCTGTGTAAATTGTTATATATTTTCTTTTACATATATTAAGCAGTTATACATATAGAGACTTGGAAGTGTCATTATGGTCAATATACTGAAATGCTCCTTACAGCTTTCTCTTGGACCCAATCCTTGTAAACATCTAATTGCTGCTTTTTTCTTTTTCTTTAATACACAGTTTGTACCTGGTGAATTACCCCATATCTGAATCCCATATTGTAGTTGTGACTGAAAGAATGCATAATGTACAGGTTCTCTTCCCTTCTAATGTAGTGATGGTTCTGACTCCTTTCTGCTGCCACTTGCTGCTTTTGCAGTTTACACAGTTTACTAATCACATATCTGATTCACACTGTGCCTGCACTTGGGTCATTTGCGCCCTCAACATGCACGGCTAGCAAGTCTATACTATAGCTTAGTCTTCCTGTTAATGTTCCCAGGTGGGGCAGCTTGGCAGAATGGTTTCATGAAATTTAGGTAGTAATTCCACACAGCAAAATTTTCCTCTTCTCATTTTTGTTTCATGTTTTATGATTCTGGTGACTGTCAATGTCCAATTGTACTGTCAGTTTTTGGGATCTTTCTAGGTCCCCCTTTTTACTCTTCTGACAGAGAACTTTTGTTCCATGACAACAAGGGGGTGCGAATGACCTCAGATGGTTATGTGATTTTATTTGTAACTAAAGCCCTGTTCTGCTTTTTATTTTATTTTAGAAATTATAACTATATAGTTCTATATATGACTTTTTTTAAATTGAGGATACCTTCACATTGTCTTATAACATAATATTTTCATTATTACAGTTTACACTAGATCATGAAAGTTCTGAAACTGGTCATATATCCATACAAGGTTGTTGAGTCAGCAACTGTTGTACGGTTTCTTCTTTTTACAAAATGGCCTTGTAGAGTTGTGGATGCCTCACAAGAAGAACCCTTCGAGTATGGAAAGAAGCCAAGGTTGGTGTAAATGAGGTGGAAAATACAATACTGCCTAAGACGCCCTGAGGACAGGAAAGAAAATGTACGTCAAAGGAGCGATAGAGGAGGCTCAAAAAGATTTATTGGGACTAGAGGTGGAAAAGTTGTGTCATAATATTATCTTTTTTAAGAAGGGATATGACCTCCATGAACCATGGACCTTGCCGTTGGTGGGGAGGCTTGCGTGCCTCAGCGATACAGATGGCCGTACCGTAGGTGCAACCACAACGGAGGGGTATCTGTTGAGAGGCCAGACAAACATGTGGTTCCTGAAGAGGGGCAGCAGCCTTTTCAGTAGTTGCAGGGGCAACAGTCTGGATGATTGACTGATCTGGCCTTGTAACATTAACCAAAACGGCCTTGCTGTGCTGGTACTGCGAACGGTTGAAAGCAAGGGGAAACTACAGCCGTAATTTTTCCCCAGGGCATGCAGCTTTACTGTATGGTTAATGATGATGGCGTCCTCTTGGATAAAATATTCCAGAGGTAAAATAGTCCCCCATTCAGATCTCCGGGCGGGGACTACTCAAAAGGACGTCGTTATCAAGAGAAAGAAAACTGGCGTTCTACGGATCGGAGCGTGGAATGTCAGATCTCTTAATCGGGCAGGTAGGTTAGAAAATTTAAAAAGGGAAATGGATACGTTAAAGTTAGATATATTGGGAATTAGTGAAGTTCGGTGGCAGGAGGAACAAGACTTCTGGTCAGGCGAATACAGGGTTATAAATATAAAGTCAAATAGGGGTAATGCAGGAGTAGGTTTAATAATGAATAAAAAAATAGGAACTCGGGTAAGCTACTACAAACAACATAGTGAACGCATTATTGTGACCAAGATATACACGAAGCCCATGCCTACTACAGTAGTACAAGTTTATGTGCCAACTAGCTCAGCAGATGACGAAGAAATTGAAGAAATGTATGATGAAATAAAAGAAATTATTCAGATAGTGAAAGGAGGCGAAAATTTAATAGTCATGGGTGACTGGAATTTGGTAGTAGGAAATGGGAGAGAAGGAAACATAGTAGGTGAATATGGATTGGGGATTAGAAATGAAAGAGGAAGCCGCCTGGTAGAATTTTGCACAGAGCACAACTTAATCATAGTTAACACTTGGTTCAAGAATCATAGAAGAAGGTTGTATACATGGAAGAAGCCTGGAGATACTGGCAGGTTTCAGATAGATTATATAATGGTAAGACAGAGATTTAGGAACCAGGTTTTAAATTGTAAAACATTTCCAGGGGCAGATGTGGACTCTGACCACAATCTATTGGTTATGAACTGTAGATTAAAACTGAAGAAACTGCAAAAAGGTGGGAATTTAAGGAGATGGGACCTGGACAAACTGACTAAACCAGACGTTGTCTAAACCAGAGGTTGTACAGAGTTTCAGGGAGAGCTTAAGGGAACAATTGACAGGAATGGGGGAAAGAAATACAGTAGAAGAAGAATGGGTAGCTTTGAGGGATGAAGTAGTGAAGGCAGCAGAGGATCAAGTAGGTAAAATACGAGGGCTAGTAGAAATCCTTGGGTAACAGAAGAAATATTGAATTTAATTGATGAAAGGAGAAAATATAAAAATGCAGTAAATGAAGCAGGCAAAAAGGAATACAAACGTCTCAAAAATGAGATCGATAGGAAGTGCAAAATGGCTAAGCAGGGATGGCTAGAGGACAAATGTAAGGATGTAGAGGCTTATCTCACTAGGGGTAAGATAGATACTGCCTACAGGAGAATTAAAGAGACCTTTGGAGAAAAGAGAGCCACTTGTATGAATATCAAGAGCTCAGATGGAAACCCAGTTCTAAGCAAAGAAGGGAAAGCAGAAAGGTGGAAGGAGTATATAGAGGGTCTATACAAGGGCGATGTACTTGAGGACAATATCATGGAAATGGAAGAGGATGTAGATGAAGATGAAATGGGAGATACGATACTATGTGAAGAGTTTGACAGAGCACTGAAAGACCTGAGTCGAAACAAGGCCCCGGGAGTAGACAACATTCCATTGGAACAACTGACAGCCTTGGGAGAGCCAGTCCTGACAAAACTCTACCATCTGGTGAGCAAGATGTATGAGACAGGCAAAATACCCTCAGACTTCAAGAAGAATATAATAATTCCAATCCCAAAGAAAGCAGGTGTTGACAGATGTGAAAATTACCGAACTATCAGTTTAATAAGTCACGGCTGCAAAATACTGACGCGAATTCTTTACAGACGAATGGAAAACCTGGTAGAAGCCGACCTCGGGGAAGATCAGTTTGGATTCTGTAGAAATGTTGGAACACTTGAGGCAATACTGACCCTACGACTTATCTTGGAAACTAGATTAAGGAAAGGCAAACCTACATTTCTAGCAGTGGTAGACTTAAGAGAAAGCTTTTGACAATGTTGACTGGAATACTCTCTTTCAAATTCTGAAGGTGGCAGGGGTAAAATACAGGGAGCGAAAGGCTATTTACAATTTGTACAGAAACCAAATGGTTGCTATAAGAGTTGAGGGGCATGAAAGGGAAGCAGTAGTTGGGAAGGGAGTGAGACAGGGTTGTAGCCTCTCCCCGATGTTATTCAATCTGTATATTGAGCAAGCAGTGAAGGAAGCAAAAGAAAAATTTGGAGTAGGTATCAAAATCCATGGAGAAGAAATAAAAACCTTGAGGTTCGCCGATGACATTGTAATTCTGTCAGAGACAGCAAAGGACTTGGAAGAGCAGTTGAACGGAATGGATAGCATCTTGAAAGGAGGATATAAGATGAACATCAACAAAAGCAAAACGAGGGTAATGGAATGTAGTCGAATTAAGTCGGGAGATGCTGAGGGTATTAGATTAGGAAATGAGACACTTAAAGTAGTAAAGGAGTTTTGCTATTTGGGGAGCAAAATAACTGATGATGGTCGAAGTAGAGAGGATATAAAATGTAGACTGGCAATGGGAAGGAAAGCGTTTCTGAAGAAGAGAAATTTGTTAACATCGAGTATAGATTTAAGTGTCAGGAAGTCATTTCTGAAAGTATTTGTATGGAGTGTAGCCACGTATGGAAGTGAAACATGGACGATAAATAGCTTAGACAAGAAGACAGTAGAAGCTTTCGAAATGTGGTGCTACAGAAGAATACTGAAGATTAGATGGGTAGATCACATAACTAATGAGGAGGTATTGAATAGGATTGGGGAGAAGAGAAGTTTGTGGCACAACTTGACTAGAAGAAGGGATCGATTGGTAGGACATGTTCTGAGGCATCAAGGGATCACAAATTTAGCATTGGAGGGCAGCGTGGAGGGTAAAAATCGTGGAGGGAGACCAAGAGATGAATACACCAAGCAGATTCAGAAGCATGTAGGTTGCAGTAGGTACTGGGAGATGAAGGAGCTTGCACAGGATAGAGTAGCATGAAGAGCTGCATCAAACCAGTCTCAGGACTGAAGACCGCAACAACAACAACAACAAGTGAGATTTTGTCCAATTTTATACAGATAAAAGCCACTAGTTTGCAGAAGTGCTTGGTGAATATCAGAGTGGTTGAAGAAATGGCTGTTTGGTTGTGAGCAATGACAATTTCTCTTTATTGCAAAAGCTCACAGAGAAAAAGCGGGAATATGGTGAAGACCTTCATGTTATCTTCACATATTTTAAGAAGGCACATGACAGTGTCCACCGGAAGTGCCTAACCAAGTTTGATATATTAAAGAAACTCATCAGCCTAGTTTGAGTTTGTCTCGCCGATTCAAAAGGCAAAGTGATACTTGGGAACCAAGTTACAGAGAGCTTTAACACAAACACAAGATTGAGACAAACAGATGGTGTGCCACCGATATTGTTCAACGTTGTGCTAAAGAAGATAGCAAGAGAAGTTTTCCATATGGGTTTCAAAGAGATCAAAGTAGAGTGTGAGAAAGTCACACACCTCACATCTGAAAAGATGGTCCTATTGTCCAGATCTAACAATGCAAATGAGCAACAGCATGGGAGTGGAAAAGAACAAGATTGGTCTCCTTGTGAATGAATTGAAGACCAAGTACCTGGTGATGAGCAGGAGTCATGCCTATTCAAGAAATGCACTCCAGCCTCTGTGGTAGTCAGAACCCAATCCCAAAAAAGGTTCTCAATTTTAAATATCTTCTGCAAATCAATCATACTTCAGTCTGAGACAGCTTTTTAAAGCATGCAGTCTCCCCAGGAATATCAAACTCCAGCTGTACAAAACACTACTCCACCCAGAAAAAAGACTTAAATAATCTTCTCATTTTTGAATGGAAAGTCTTACGGAAGATCTATGGTCTGTGATCCAGTACAAGATGAGATCACTGGAGAGTGGAGGATTTGCCATAATTGAGAGCTTGATTAAATCTACAACGGACCAAACATTGTATACCTATTGAAAACCAAACAGCTTGTATAGGCAGGGCATGACATTCGGGTGAATAAATCAATGGATATTACTCCACGTGGAAGAAGGCCACCAGACAGATGAAAGAAAAGGTACAAAGATGGAATCCATGAGGACTTGCTGCATATCAACATAGAGGGCAACTGGCGACAGAAAGCAGGAAATAGAATATGGTGAAAAAGACTTGGTCCTCTGGAGCTGATCGCCTAAAGTAAAGTAGATTATTATCCAAAAATTAGCTGAGGAATTTCGAAACTGATGTATGTAAAAATATAAACACTTTTAGCAGAAGACATAATAGCCGTGACCTAGCATCGACCACCAGTGCGCCCCTCCACAACCCCTCTTCTCCTGGAACTCTGCCCACTCATATGCTGCACTTAAACTCATCCCAATGAAAATCCAGGAAAGAGATCCTCATAATGTCTCACAATATAACCAAGAGAAAACATTTCAATAACTCATTGATATACCTTAACTCAAAAGTAGGAATCATGGCCTATGCACAAAGAGTGTCCAATAATAATGTACTTATGTGAGCTGTGATAAATTCTTGGTTTTATCATCATAAACTGTACAAAAATTCATGTCACAGCATAAGCAACAGTGCAAATCTGATGCACTAGAAGACCAAATTTAATGGCCTGGGTGTAATAACACCCCTCCCCCTTATTAGAAATACTGGTTGTGTTGAAAGAGATATCTGCAGCATGTCTAGGTTATGTTGGAAGGTGACAGTTTTGTCCCAAATTAGAGAATACAACAAATAGGGATCAAAAATTTTAGGTGGTAAACTGATCTTTATGGTAGTCCAGGTCAAGTCATCTTTGGCAAGAATCAACATGAGAACCCTCCATGCAATTGATTCAGCAATTTACAGTTTCAAACAGAGTTACTCACTCTTGACACCTGCTGCTTAGTGAAAAAATTTGCTCTGTAAAAACTACAACTGCAAAGTTAATTTGCTGTATTACACAACAATAATTACTCATAATACAGAAAATTCCTGAGAGTATTTTGGTACATATTATGTAGATAGTAGATGGCCCTAACCCATGCAACAACTATAAAAATTAAAGAGGGGTAGTGGGGGGGGGGGGGGGGGGGGGGGAAGAGATGGGGCATATCGTAAATGTTATCATTTTATGATTAGCCTTTAAAGTCTGTACTGGTTGCACATTACATCTCAAAGACTGGAGATGTGGCAGACTTCTGTGCACTTGGTAACACAACTTTAGTAGATAAATACGAAATGCAGAAAAGAGACTAGAAGGTTAAAGGATAACATATCCATTCAACCTCTACAACTGGAAAATATATTTATAGAGCTGTTGATTACATTTTGTCTGGTACCAAACATACCCAAAAGATGAGTAGCATTAAAAGTATGTACGACGAAAACTGAGTTTACACTGGCGTCAGTTAAAAAAAACCACTTTTTTTTTTTTTTACGATTCTATTAACCAGTAGTATAAGGTCTTATCATATTGTTGATGAACAGGAAGATTGTCGCTTGTCAAGTGATAAACAGAAACTGACAATAAAGGTGGATGTTGATTTTCAGTATACACTACGCAGGTGCTTGTTCAAATTGTTTATTCTACTATGAGTCTAGAACCCTGCACCTTCTGTACAGACATGATACATTTTCGCCTTTAATTTTTTCGATGATATTTATACCGCTACACTCCCTCCAACGATAATTGAAATAACAACATATTTTCCAACCTAGGTGGATCTTATAAATTTATTGTTTCACTGTAAACGGAAGTCCTACATAAAAGTTCAGTATGGGTGTAAAGCATATGCACTGATACATGGGAAATCATGGTATTGAGTCAAACAACAGTTACTTTCGTATTAACACTGTCACATACCAGTTCATCGTAAATGCTCACGAATCCTCCTTTGTTTTCGCTGTATGAAGAGACTGCTAGCAGTGAATGCTGATGATGCCAGTCCACACCCAAGTTTATAGCTGCTAAATCGGGGTTTTGTACTTTGTAATCGAAGTATAATGACATTCTCGTGACTGATAAACCTAACAACTTCAAGAAGTAAGCAACTTTTATTTTTAATTAATTATATCACAATACCAAATAATTCTTTCGGAGTTAAATTTTTGTCACACACTCGTGTTCTGCATTTCAAGTCATGTCTTCGCTATTGGAGAATAAATACGAGAACACCGGTTCACACCAGTCCCACAGAAACATTCTGTACACGAAATAGTGATATAGTTGTTAAATCTTTCAGCCTCAGTATTTGCGTGACGATCGGAATTCGCGGCTTTGTTACACACGTCAACACAACTGAAACCATGGCAACGGGACTCACAGCCATCTCTATAATAATTCGATAATTGTCAAAATACGACAATCGATTTACATTATGAACAGATTTGCAGTTTTACCACATCGTAAACAATGATAGTATGCCCTTGGTAAAATATTCCGTAGATAAATAGTTCATAATTCAATTACGTGGTTGGGAACTATTCAGGGAGACGTTGTAAAAAAAATAAATAAATAAAAGCAGCGGCCTGAAAATAAGGTTCTGAATGTTAGATCTCTAATCGCGGTGGTAGATTGAAGAAGTTGGAAATGCAAATGAAAAGGTTGAAGTTACAAACAGTGGGACTTAGTGAAGTGTGAAGCCAGAAAGAACAGAATTCCAGGTATGGCCGGGTCCAGTATTTTCATCACAGAATCAAGTAAGACCACAATCTGTTAGTATGTGGTAGGGGCGTGGCAGGAACATGAAAATAGAAATTATAATGAACTACTATAAACAGCACAATGAAGTGATTATCGTAGCGTAGATAGCCCCCTCCACGATCAACAACAACAGTACATTACTACATTAAAACACACTTGCGAGGTCAGCATAGGACAAGGTACATAAATAAGGAAATGGAGACTGGGAAACTGTAACGATAAGGCTTTGTCGAGAGTTTCAAAGTAAGCATTAGATAATGACTACCATAAACAGAAGGAAAGAATACAATAGACGATTAAAGGATAATTTGAATTATGAAACAGTGAAGAAAGTATTGGAAGAACTATGTAAAATTGGGAAGCTCGGTAGAAATCGTTAAATAACGTGTGAAATATTAAATTTAATTAATAAAATGATATGAATACTGTGAACGAATAATTGAAGATGACAGCTATAAGTGCTACTTTGAGATAAATTCACAGCCTGACCAAAAAAGTTAAGTGCACGGAAGACAAGACCGGTTGTCAATATAACTTTGTACAATTACACATCATAGCTGGTATTTAAATAATTAGTGTTGCAATTTTCTGTGTCAGGTTGTACCACCATCACAGAGCTGTAGTATTGTCCATGTTTAATGTTGTTACCTGGTACGGTATACAGTGGGTTTCAAAAATACTTTTACAACTGAGGGACAGGTTCCATACACCAAAACAAGAAAAAAAGATCAGATAAATATATGACTGAAAATCCTTCATTTTCAGGTTGTTGATGAATCATGAACCATTAATGAACACTCCCCCCCCCCCCCCCCCCCCCCAGACGACCATGAAACCTTGCTGTATTGGCCATGAGGAGCAGCAGCAGCCGTTACAGTAGTTGCAGAGGCAACAGTGTGGTTGATTGAGTGATTTGGCCTTGTAATATCTAGTGAAACGGCCATGCTGTGCTGGTACAGTGAATGGCTGAAAGCAAGGGGAAACTACAGCTGTAATTTTTCTGGAGAGTGTGCAGCTCTACTGTATTATTAAATGATGATGGCATCCTTTTGGGTAAAATAATCTGGAGGTAATATTGTGCCCTATTCGGATTTCTGAGTGGGGACTAATCAGGAGGAAGTTGTTATCAGGAGAAACGAAACTGGCATTCTACAGACCCAATCATGGAATGCTAGATCCCTTAATCGGGTAGGTGGATTAGAAAATTTAAAAAGATAAGTCGGTGGGTTGAAGTTAGATATATCGAGAATAAGTGAAGGCTGGCAGCAGGAGAAACGGACTTCTGGTCATGCAATTAGAGGGTTATAAATATAAAATAAAATATGGGTGAAGCAGGAATTGGTTTAATAATGAATAAGAAAATAGAAATGCAGGTAAGCTACCATGAACAGCACAGTGAATGCATTACCGTAACCAACATGGACATGAAGCTCACACCCACCACAGTAGTAAAAGTTTATATGTGAAGTAGCTCTGCAGTTTACGAAGGGATTAAATGCATGTAAGATGATGTACAAGAAATTATTCATATAGTTAACAAAAATTTAATTGTCATGCAGGACTGGAATTAGATAGTGAGAAAAGGTAAAGAAGGAAAAATAGTAGGTGAATATGGAATGGATGAAGAAATGATAGAGAAAGTTGCCTGGTAGAGTTTCGCACAGGGCATAATTTAACCATCGCTAACACTTGATTTAAGAATCATGAAAGAAGGCCGTATATGTGGAAGAGACCTGAAGCCACCAAAAGGTTTCATATTGGCTATATAATGGCAAGACAGAGATTCCAAAAAATGGTTCAAATGACTCTGAGCACTATGGGACTTATCATCTGAGGTCATCTGTCCTCTAGAACTTACAAGGGAACCTCCCCATCGCACCCCCCTCAGATTTAGTTATAAGTTGGCACAGTGGATAGGCCTTGATAAACTGAACACAGATCAATTGAGAAAACAAGAAGAAGTTGTGTGGAACTGTGAAAAAATAAGCAAAATGTACAAACTGAGTAGTGCATGGGTCACATAGGCAACATCAAGAAGAATGTGAGCTCAGGCGCTCCGTGGTCCCGTGGTAGCGTGAGTAACTGCGGAAGGAGAGGTCCTTGGTTCAAGTCTTCCCTCAAGTGAAAATTTTACTTTCTTTATTTTTGCATAGTTATTATCTGTCCGTTCGTTCATTGACGGGTTACATGAAGAAGCTTCACAACACGAATTTAACGACGGATGGGAGGTGCCGCTGTCGCGCTTGCCAGCGCACTTTTGCGACCGCATCGCAAAACCGTGCGATTAGTAGACGAAAGGATGTGCCTCTCCAATGGGAACCGAAAACATTTGATCGCAAGGTCATAGGTCAACCGATTCCTCCACAGGAAAACACATCTACACGACACTGGTGACGGCATGTGTGTCACATGACAGGAATATGATGTCGACCCGCCTAACTTGTACACTTGGCGAATGGGTAAAAAGATTCTTCTACCTTGCCCGATTTAGGTTTTCTTGTGGATGTGATAATCGCTCCCAAAAAAGTGATGAAAACATAAGAGTTTGTCACATAAACTGAAAATAAAAAATTAAACTTTTCACTCAATGGAAGATTCGAACCAAGGACCTTTCGTTCCGTAGCTGCTCACATTACCACGAGACCACGGCGCTGCTGCGTTCCTAGTCTCCTTGATGTTGCATATCTTCGCATGAACTACTCAGTTTGTATATTTTTGCTTATTTTTTCACAGTTCCACACAACTTCTTCCTGTTTTCTCAATTGATCTGTGTTCAGTTTTTCTAGGCCTATCCACTGTGCCAACTTATAACTAAATCTGAGGGGGGTGCGATGGGGAGGTTCCCTTGTTAGAACTACTTAAACCTAACTAACCTAAGGACATCACACAAATCCATGCCTGAGGCAGGATTCGAACCTGCGACCATAGCGGTCGCGCGGTTCCAGACTGAAACACCTAGAACCGCTTGGCCACTGTGGCCCACACAGAGATTACGACTCAGGTTTTAGATTGTAAGACATTTGCAGGGGCAAATGTGGATTTTGAACACAATTTATTGGTTATGATCTGTAGATTAAAACTGCAGAAATTATAAAAAGATAGGAAATTAAGGAGATGGGGTTGGGATAAGTTAAAAGTGCCAGAGGCTGTTGAGAGTTTCAGAGAGAGCATTAGGTGACAATTGACTAGAACAGGGGAAGGAAAGCAGTAGGAGACAAATGGGTAGCTTTGAGAGATGAAATAGTAAAGTCAGAGAGGATCAAATAGGCAAAACGTCAAGGCCTAGTAGAAATCCCTGGATAACACAGAAGATATTTAATTTAACTGATGAAAGAAGAAAGTATAAATATGCAGGAAATGAAGCACGTGAAATGGAATTCAAACATGCGTACATGTATGACATGAAACTAACATCTGATTGTGTCTTCTGGATGCCTTATTTTTTCTGTCAGGCAGTATATATATAGCGTGTATCTGGAATGAACATAGAAAACGGGAGGGCTGTAGAGTGGGAAAGAACAAGCATATTTCACATAGCAACCCATGTCCAATCCCTTAGCATACTGTACAAGGTGTTGTTGAACAATGTTGCATGCCGTCATGAGGGTAGGCACACAACATGTCATCTGAGCCGCCATTGTGGCAGATCTGCAGGTCAACGATTTCAATGTATTTATGAAAACAATGTAAAAGAGACATCGGGTTGAAGTTTTATGACCTTTATTCGCAAACGCTGTAGTCAACACAGCTACGGATATGTGAGGCAGTACAAAACTACAGGTTTTTCACTTCTTAAGGGGACATGAATGTGCGTGCTACTTTTGGCTGTGAAAATGGCTGTTTGATAGGTGTTGTATAGAGGGCAGCACCTGTGCATGCTGCAGAGTATGGTTTGCCCTGCATCAGATTGTCACCAAATGGGGACACTTGTGTTTGTTATTGTGTGGAATGGACAGGAAATGGAGCGCTATTCTTGGGAGTAAAGGGCAGAGATGCACTGTGCTTATAGGATGGTGGATTAAAATGCTCAAGCTGCCCAAAGTTTGTACCTTTGGCGGTTTACAAACTGTCGAGTGCCACATTCACACGGATTTACTGCCATCCACAGGTTCCTACAAGAGGCAGGTTCACTTTTCCAATGGCATGTTCCCCTAATGGCACATGTGCATTTAAGGCCTACTTCGAAACTTGGTGCATTCATTTTGTGTTGCAGGTGCGAAGACCTGACTGACTTGGTCATGAATGCACAGTTCATACATCAGGCCCTGAAGAGGAGTCCTTAGCACTTCTGGAAAACACACCCTAAACAAACTCGTGGTGTGTTGCATGGGAAAGAGGTGTAAGCCATTCCACAATTTGGCTTGTGTGGTGTGAAGATGATTTGCATCCCTACTGACTTCAGAAGTATATATACTCTCTTATCAAATTTGTTATTAACAAGCAAAGCCAATTCAATGGTAATAGCAGTGTGCATAACTGCAATACTAGGAGAAAGGATGATCTTCACTATTCAAGATTAAATCTAACTTTGGCACAGAAAGGTGTGAATTGGTCACTTACCAAATAGTATCAAAATTCTGACAGATAACCAACAAGTATTTAAGAAGAAATTAAAAGAATTTCTGAATGACAACTCCTTCTACTCCATAGAGGAATTTTTAGACATAAATTAAGAAAAAAAATGAAATAAAATAAAAAAGTTGTTATATTAACTTAATTATGTTGTTAAATTAACTTAATTATGTCATGCATTGGAATATTTGACTTGTTCCACATCATTACGAAATATTGTATTCATGATCCATGGTACTAGTATTAATCTAATCTAATCTCTAATCTAACCCAGACGATTTTTCACATCGAACTGAATTCTGTCAGTGGTTTTTGCAAAAGTGTGTCATTCAAACGGACTTTCTGTATCATGTACTTTTTACAGATGACTCATTCTTCACACGAGAGGTTATGTTCGACAGCCACAATCAACAGGTGTGGGCATGGGAAAATCCGCACGCCATCTTTGTTCATGGTCACCATGATCGCTTCACTATCATCTTTGATCAGCTTAGTAGGAGCTATCTGGCGGTCCGTACACGTTCCCCTGGCGACTGACTGCAAACAGATACTTAATCATTTTATGAGAAACTCCGCCAGAGTTGTTGGAATATATTCTACTCAACGTGTGACATTGAATATGATGCCAACATGATGGTGCATCTGCTCGCTTCAGACGTGCAATAAAAATACATTTGGATGAAATCTTGGTGAGAACTAGGTAGTATGCAGTGGGCCGGTGGCATGGCTTCCACGTTCACCCAATTTGACACCCACTGATTTTTTCTTCTGGGGCCACTTGAAATCTGTTTTGTCTATGAAACACCCATTCCCACTGATGAAAAGCTGACAGCGGGCATTATGGCAGTCTCTGATGCAATTTCCACTTTGCCAGTGTTTTTGAAAGAGCGTGACATCACCCTAGAGTCGTTGTAAGGCGTGCCTTTAAGCAGGAAGGCGTAATTTCAAGTACTTGTTGTAACTATCTTCAATTAAAGGTTATAAAATTTCATCCCAACTTATAATTTACATTAATGCCACAAATGAGCTGAAACCTTTGCCCTGCAGGCCTGCTGCCATGATGGTCCGGATTTTATGTTGTGTGCCTACGCTCTTGACAGTGCACGACACTGTCAATGACGCCTAGCGCTGTTTGCTGAGCGACGCAGACATGGGTTCATACGTGAAATATGATTGTCACGACCCACTCTGCCAGCCCTCTCATTTTCTACACTACTGGCCATTAAAACTGCTACACCACGAAGATGACGTGCTACAGACGCGAAATTTAACCGACAAGATGCTGTGATATGCAAATGATTAGCTTTTCAGAGAATTCACACAAGGTTGGCGCCAGTGGCGACACCTACAACGTGCTGACATGAGGAAAGTTTCCAACATATTTCTCATACACAAACAGCAGTTGACCGGCGTTGCCAGGTGAAACGTTGTTGTGATGCCTCGTGTAAGGAGGAGAAATGCGTACCTTCACGTTTCCGACTTTGGTAAAGGTCAGATTGTAGCCTATCGCGATTGCGATTTATCGTATCGCGACATTGCTGCTCGCGTTGGTTGAGATCCAATGACTGTTAGCAGAATATGGAATCGGTGGGTTCAGGAGGGTAATACGGAACGCCGTGCTGGATTCCAAAGACCTCGTGTCACTAGCAGTCGAGATGACAGGCATCTTATCCGCGTGGCTTTAACGGATCGTGCAGCCACGTTCGATCCTCGAGTCAGTAGATGGGGACGTTTACAAGACAACAACCATCTACACGAAGAGTTCGACGACGTTTGCAACAGCATGGACTATCAGTTCGGAGACCATGGTTGCGGTTACCCTTGACGCTGCATCACAGACGGGAGCTCCTGCGATGGTGTACTCAACGACGGACCTGGGTGCACGAATGGCAAAACGTAATTTTTTCGGATGAATTCAGGTTCTGTGTACAGCATCATGATGGTCGCAGCCGTGTTTGGCGACTTCGCGGTGAACGCATATTGGAAGCGTGTATTCGTCATCGCCATACTGGCGTATCACCCGGTGTTATGGTATGGGGTGCCATTGGTTACAAGTCTCGGTCACTTCTTGTTCGCATTGACGGCACTTTGAACAGTGGACGTTACATTTCAGATGTGTTACGACCCGTGGCTCTACCCTTCATTCGATCCCTCCTGAGAAACCCTACATTTCAGCAGGATAACGCACGACCGCATGTTGCAGGTCCTGTACGGGCCTTTCTGGATACAAAAAATGATTGACTGCTGCCTTGCCAGCACATTCTCAAGATCCCTCACCAATTGAAAACGTCTGGTCAATGGTGGCCGAGCAACTGGCTGGTCACAAAACGCCAGTCATTACTCTTGATGAACTGTGGAATCGTATTGAAGCAGCGTGGGCAGCTGTACCTGTACACGCCATCCAAGCTCTGTTTGACTCAACGGCTAGGCGTATCAAGGCCGTTATTACGGCCAGAGGTGGTTGTTCTGGGTAATGATTTCTTAGGTTCTATGCACCCAAATTGCGTGAAAATGTAATCACATGTCAGTTCTAGTATAATATATTTGTCCAATGAATACCCGTTTATCGTCTGCATTTCTTCTTGGTGTAGCAATTTTAATGGCCAGTAGTGTACATTCATTTCAGATGCACCCCGTATATTTGCCTTTTGTTGTTCTCTTACAATGAAGGGTTCCCTTTTTTGCCTGCTCTGGTTGTTAGCCACAATCTTTATTGACAATGTCCTGTTCTAGTGTTATTTACATTTGCTAAATCTGGTGGTTTTTCTAGATTTGCCGTTTCGGGTTTCATGATAAGGACTGGATGTGGATATGTTTGGTGATCTTTTCCGCTGTTGTTTCGTTTTGAATGCCGTATTTTAGTCCTCACGGTTTGGTTATCACCAGCCCGAAACTTTCTTAGTCGCTACAGCCGCAGGTTAGAATCCTGCCGGGGGGAATGGATGTGTGTGATGTCGTTAGGTTAGTTAGGTTTAAGTAGTTCTAAGTTCTAGGGGACTGATGACCACAACAGTTAAGTCCCATAGTGCTCAGAGCCATTTGAACCAATTTTTGAACCAAACTTTCTTAATGTTTCCTGTGTGGGTGTGTCTGGACACTATCTCCCACCTACCTGGTGTCAATTCACAACATTCAGCTTTTACAATGACAATGTTACATTCACAGATTATCTCAGTTGTAAATTCTGTCATTCACTCCATCCTATGAATCGTTTTATCACTTAGTCACGGTACTATAAGTCATTCACACTCAATCAGCACTCTTCCTGCTTGGGAATCCGAACAGTCATTTCTTTGCAGGAAGTAGCCAACTTATCAGTCATTCCCAGTGTCTTAAGTTCTATACAAGGACCATACATAGTTTCATAAATAATTTTTATTTTTCGTACTGGGTTTCGATCACTTCTGTATCTTCTTTTAGTATACCTTTAAGCATTAGCCTCTGTTCCCATTCAACTGTTCCTTATTTTTTCAGTTGGTAATTTTTGAGTACTCTGTCCACAGTCAAATGTGCAATTTTGACTTCCGTCCCTCAAGCTAAAAAATGATTGAGGAAACCTTCAGTAGAAATAAAAAACTGTTCCTTCCCCCTATTCTCACTTCAAAGTACTTTCTTTTTTACTTGCAGCTTCTGAAAGCCTTCAAATAGTTTTCCTCTTTCTTTGGTTTCACCACAGCCGTATCTGTTCCCACTGTCAATTTAGCTCTTTATCTGCTTCGACTTCAAAGGAATGTAGCTGGGAAGATTTTGGAGAAATGCAGTGTATATGTTTGGAAGCACACCTCAAGATTATAGTGTGACCTGTTATACACTACTGCTCCATATCAAGTGGAATGAAACAATGGCTCTGTGCAGTTTTCGTTAAATGTCAGAATAACACAAAAATCTAACAACACATATGGGAATTGATGGATGAAAGGAGACATTATTCCCGTTAATCCCTGTTGAGAAAGTTTAGAGAACCACTTTTCTAAGTAGGTTATACTGAGATGACAAAATTAATGGGTCCCTATATGCACATATACAGATGGCGGTAGTATCGCTTATGCTAGATATAAAACGGCAGTGCATTGGCGAGCTGTGATCTGTACTCAGGTAAATCATGTGAAAAGGTTTCCAAAGTAATTATGTCTGCATGATGGGAATTAACAGACTGAAGCAGAATGGTTGCTGGAGGTAGATGGATGGGACATTCCATTTCGGAAATCGTTAAGAAATTTAGTATTCCCAGATCCACTGTGTCAAGGATGTGTCGAGAGTACTAAATTTCAGATATTACGCCTCAATACAGGCAACGCAGTGGCTGACGGCTATCATTTATCGACCGAGAGCAGCGACGTTTACTTAGAGTTATCTGTGCTAACAGACAAGCGACACTGCCTGAAATAACCGCAGAAATCAACGTTGGACGTACGACGAACGCATCCATTAGAACAGTCAGCGAAATTTGACGTTAATGGGGTATGGCAGCAGACGACTGACGCCAATGCCTTTGTTAGCAGCACAACTTCGCCTGCAGCGCCTCCCCTGGGCTCGTGACCATTATGGTTGGACGCTAGACTTTTGGAAAACCGTGGCTTAGTCAGATGAGGCCCAATTTCAGCTGATGAGAGCTGATGGTAGGGTTCGAGTGCCACACAGACCCCACGAAGCCGTTGACCCAAACTGTCAACGAGACATTGTGCAAGCTGGCAGTGGCTCCTTAATGTTGTGTAGTGTATTTAAATGGAATGGACTGGGTCCTCTTGTCCAACTGAACCGATCAGTGACTGAAAGTGCTTATGATCGGCTACTTGGAGACCATCTACAGCCATTCCCGGACTTCATGTTCCCAAACAACGATGGAATTTGTATAGATGACAGTGCCTCAAGTCACTGGACCACAATTTTCGTGTTTGGTTGGAAGAATATTCTGGACAGCTTGAGCGAGTGATTTGGCCACCCAGATCTCCTGACACGAATCATATCTAACATTTATGGGACATAATCGAGACGTCAGTTCGCACACAAAATCCAGCCCCGGCAATACTTTCGCAATTATAGGCCGCTATAGAGGCAGCATGGCTCAATATTTCTGCAGGGGACTTCCAACGTTTTGTTGAGACCATGCCACGTCGAGATGCTGCACTATACCGGGAAAAAGGAGGTCCGACACGATGTTAGGAAGTATCCCATGACTTCTTTGGTCTCAGTGCATAAACTGCTTTCGCTGTGTGTCTCAAGCAGGAGTCATGAGAACAGGGTAGGATAATTTAAGGTGCGCACGGAAGCTTACACTCATTTTTCCATTGTTTCGTATGGTAATGGAATAAATGGAGAGTGACTAATTTTTGTATGAAGGGCCCTCCACCGTGTACTGCCTTCGACAGTCACGCTGGTGCTTCATGAGGGGGTACTGTGTCGATATGGGCAGCGGACAGCGATGTGATTGTATGCTTGTGGTCTATTAGACACATGTTATTTTGTCACTGCTTTTGTTTTAATCGTTTCAGTGCAGTCGTGAACCTAACAAGCTGTCGAAGTGAGCTTCGTGAAGTCTACTGATGCTGAGTGTTAGGTGATGCACTGTATATGCACTATCTGATCAAAAATATTCGGACACCTGTTAGTGGACATTAAAAAGCAGTGTGTCTACAATTCGCCTCAATGACAACTTGAACTCTTCTCGGGATACTTTAAGTGTGAAGAATGGCAGCCCAGTCTTTCTCAAAATCCTAAACCAGAGATGGTAGTGATGTTAGACGCTGAGGTCTAGAGTAAAGTCGACGCTGTAACTCATCTAAAATGGTGTTCGATTGGTCTCAAGTCGAGAGAGAGAGAGAGAGAGAGAGACGTTTTAGAAGCGGCCTTAGAAAAGAAAGTGAGAAAGTCGCTGCACTGTTTAGCACTACAGACTAGTGTCTTACCACGCAGAAGTTCTTGATGTAAGTGACGATGATCTTCAGAAGTCTAACGCCAATTGTTCTGAGAGTTTAGCTAAACCGACAAAAGCAGGAATGCTTCATCAGCAGAAACACAGCAGTTCAGAATCAAATTTTCCACTACACTGCAATAGTCATATTCAGTACTGACATCGATCAACTATTTCTGAACTGGTCAGTCGACACTCTACCGTTACTTTGTAAAGTTTCAGTTTGAGTTCGTACGCAGCTCTGTGAGACAAATCGTGCACCGAAGTTCTCGCACTTCTTTGCAAGGCCGTTCCTAACTCGTCTAGGTCAATTACAAATGGTGTACCGCACGACACAATGACTGAGGAACAAGCGAGGACATAAACGGTGATCACAGATCTCCTACAGAAATGTTGGTTCTCACACAACAGAACTTTGTGTTAGGAATGCAAGAGGACGGCGTAAATTATCTTCAATCAGAAACATTATAAAAAAAAAGGTTCAAATGGCTCTGAGCACTGTGGGACTTAACTTCTGAGGTCATCAGTCCTCTAGAACTTAGAACTACTTAAACCTAACTAACCCAAGGACATCACACACATCCATGCCCGAGGCAGGATTCGAACCTGCGGCCGTAGCAGTCGCGCGGTTCCAGACTTATTTCAACAAAAGACTGAATTTATGTTTCGTTGCATATACAAACGATACTTACAATTACTTTTACGTTCAAACAGGTTTCCGTCTTCATTAATACATCTCTGAAGTTTTTTGGAGCACTTCCTGATTCCAGGAAGTCGCCAGGTTCTTTTAGCAAGTGGCAAAACCATATACGAGGCGTGTTTTTTTTTAAGTAAGAACCGTTTTGAAATTAGAACGATTTTGAAGTCCTGCCTCCATAAACACATGCACCAGCCACTTTGCTCGTATCATCCCAGCTTCTAGAATGCTTGTAGTTTTATGACCGTCCCGCCATTTGCACAGAAGCTCAGATTACAGCAGTCTCTCTTAAATGGCTTCCTTTATCCACTTTCAGCTCCCTGGCTGCCTTAAGGACGGCCTATCGAGTGGTCCAGACGAAATGTTTTGCGAGCCAGCGCCCTCCTGCTACGACCCTAAGCGGGAAGAGTGGAGTGCCATGGCCCGATGTCCTGCAGGTAAAATTAACAGAGCTCTGCTTTTTTGCAAAGCCAGGTTGCTGAACACAACATTTATGTCCATCTTTCTCCCTGTTCTCTGTGACTTCCACTACGACCCCTCAGGTACAAGTTCTCTACAGGCCACACATGTAGTTATATGAAAGTTCTGCATACAATTTCCTCATGTAAAAAAGTCTTATGCAACCCATACCAAAGGTATAACTGGGGAACATGGACATCATGATCTAAAATATCAATATTACTCTAACTGATGGTATAGTTAAAGTGGGAGATTGGTGTACCATCTCTCAACTGCAGCTTGTAGACTTGGTGGTAACTGGGGACTGTATACGCCTTGGCCCACTGAAGAGAACTGACCGCTGTAGCTCATTTAATGATTCAACTAATCGGTAACCACACACGTGATGCCCGTGAGTTGGCGTTTGTGGTCCCTGTCACACCTCGGTACAGTTCGTACAGCCAACCCATACAACTGCCGCACTTTGAGTGTTTCGAGTGCGGTTTATTGATCGTGGTACGATACTCTTTGGACTCGTGAGTTACGTCACCCCATCCCTCCCTCCCCGAATCGATGCACTGTCGTCAGAGAACTATGTGGAGAACGTTGGTGAAAGGGGGGGGGGGGGCGGAAGGAGCACTGCTGCTGGATGTACATGAGGAGACTGGGATGGAACTGTGATGGACGGCGCCCACTAGCCTGGATCCCAACATCTGTATTGTGAGCATGAGCAAACGTCCACTGGGAGACTGTCAGCAGGTTGCATACCCAGGACAGGTCTTCAGGGATGCCAGGTGAGGCGTCCCTGGTGGTTCCTGAAGGTGGTCAGTGACGGGATGACTTCCGCATGTCCAGGTCCATGGGGGCTGGGTCGTCCATAGATGTGGGGTTCAAGTCCATGTGGGCTGGTAACGGGAAAGATGGCACTGCTGACAAAGGCTGCTTGAAGACATGTGGAGGCTGCTGCACCCTGGAGGTGGGGCAGGTTGGAGGAGACGCCATGAAGCCTGAAGAAGGCCAACTGGGAAGTCTGGTGAAGCCTGGTGTGGTGATCGTCTGGAATCTGTGGACGGAAATCTCTCATCATAAGAAGTGGCCTCAACTGGTTCTGGCGCCGATGACAGGTGCGACCAGAAACCAACGTGATGTAATGTGCTCTACCATGAACGGCGACCACAGTGCCCGGCTGCCAGACATGTCGCTGATTGTATATGCAGAAGTATACTTTGTCAGATACTGTGAATTTTGTGCTAAACTGCTAAGGAGTGGCACAGTTCAGGGATGCAATAAGCTAAAAATAGTACCATGAGGACGTCCATGTAGAAACTCTGTTAGGGACTTACCATTAGAAGGCAGAGAGCGATAAGAACTGGGGAGCAAGAGAAGAGTGTTCTCTCTGGATTGTTCTCGGCAGAGTTTCGTCATCTGAGTCCAAATGTTCTTACAAAGCGTTCGGTTTCCTCATTGCCTTGTGGTGAAAAAGGAGCCGCAGTCAAATGTTTGATTCCATTGAGGGAACAAAACTGTAGGAACAAATTGAGGTCCATTGTGGGAAACAATCCCTCTAAAAAAAAAATAGTCACCAATGCACGAATGGTGCTCATTGATATTGTAGAACGCATAGGAACACGGAACGGAAATCCACTCTATGCGTGCACTACAATCAGCCATCTCGTCTTCCAGAATGGTCCACAAAAGTCAATATGGATTCGTTCCCAAGGAACAGTTGGGCAAGACCAATTGAAATGCTGTTGCTGAGGCGCTGCAGAATTCTCAGAACACGCGCGACAATGCACAGTGATGCGTTCAATCTGCTTATCGAGTCCAAACCAAGTACAATGTCGACGAGCCAGCTGGTTGGTCTTGACCAGATGCCAATGTCCCATGTGAAGTTGGAGTAAAACAGAAGCTTGACAGTCGCGAGCAGCTAAGACTACAGTAGGTCGGTTTGGAGAATGAACCAGAATAACACTGTGGTGTATTGACAATGCCTGATGTTGCGGAAAGTAATGGCGAACGACAGGATCCGTGATCTCCTTCTGTTAGTCGGCCATCCATGCTTAGTTAACTGAGAAAGCTGTTTCAATTTCAGATCGTGTGCGGTGGCTGAAGCGAAGATCCGCGCATCGATCGGGAAGGATTGGAATGTATGAGGTTCAGACTGGTCCAGTTGACAACAAGAATCTTCCAATGAATAAAAAACGGGTCTTCATTCACTGGAAGACGTGAAAGTGTATCTGAATTTGCATGTTTAATGGAGGGCCTATGGACAGTATCGTAATTGTAATCAGAAAGACTCATTGCTCAACGTTGAAGCACTGGCGTAGATCGCACACTCTTGAATATTAAGCTCATGAAGATAAGTAATTAATTCTATAATAACTGTCAATTAAGTTAATATTACTCCGTAACGAAGTTAATTATAGTCTGTTTTATATGATCTACTGAAGGTTTCGCTCGTTTCAAAGTGCTTATCGAAAAAAATAAAAACCTAACCTGAAGGCCGGTTTCCGCGTACTTTAGACGTAGGTTTACATACAGATTTAAGACATCTCTTTAAGTGTTAAGTGAAGAATTAAAGCTGTTTTCATTACACGTATACTCGGGAATTAAAGGTTTTAAGTTCTATCTTTTATTTCCTTTCAAGTACGTATCGCGCATACACGATCTTTGGCCTAATTTTTCGGATATACAAGTTTTTATTTTTAACGTTAGTTTAACTGCATTACGTTACTATATTAAAAGTATAGTTAACACAATATTACTGTTATTGCCTAGACAGATTCTGTAAAAATATTGTAAACAACCATGAGCGAGAAGTGTTTGAGCTACCGTAGGAAAGTCAGTTCTGGGGTTCTGTGCAGCTATTGTGGCAGATGGTTTCATTGGGGTGAATGTAGTGGCATGGGAATCGACAAGTAAATGGGTCTCTTCCATGGTACTGCAGATTATGTTCAAAGGATGGGAAAGTAGAGGAACAGGAATGGAAGATTAGAGCCCTTTAGGCTGAACTGGATAGTGCTACAGAGGAACTGAGGAGGTTAAGGGGGGAGGAGGGTAAAGATAGGTGGGAAGTGGTAGCAAGGAACAAGGGCCGCAGAAAGAGAACAGTATCTGTCAGTTTCATCGTTGGCACAAACCATAGATTTGCCTTGCTACTTCAGTCGATTAAGAAAGAGGCTCAAGTAGATGTAAGTGTAGTCAGCACTTAACAGACTTTCATTAGGAAACCAAATGCTGCAAAAAAGTAGAAAGTAGGAGGAAAGTTTTGTTGTTAGGTAGAAGCCATGGAAGAGGTGTGGGCCAGATCTTGCTGGGAAAGTTAGGTGACAGGCACCAGCTCACAGGTACTTTCAAGCCCAGTGCATGTCTTAGCCAAACGATACGGGATGTAGGATCATTGTGCAAGGGTTTTACAAAGCAGGATCATTTTGTGGTAGTGGGTGGAGTGGGAAACAGTATTGATAGGGATCAGGGCTACAATATTGTGTGTGACCTGGTAAAAATAGCATCTGTAACGAACCATACAAATTTTGGCTTGGTTCTTGCTTTCATGTGGTATGATAGGCCCCAACTGAACAGCTCTGTCAGGAGGGTCAATATGGAGCTAGATCAGCTACTTTGGGCGACTACTTTTTCAGGCATAGGTCTGGTTCCTGCTGATGTTATTGGTAGGTGGGACTTCACAAGACATGGCCTGCATCTCTGTAGGAAATGGAAGGGTAAACTGGCTGAGATGATAGCAAAATGTTTGAGGAGGAGGGGGGGGGGCACTGAAACTCATGGGAGTAGTTTTTTAGGCTAAGATCAGTGTCCAGTCATCCTACATTGATTGAAATTAAGGTTAATGAGAAGTTCAGAAAGGGAGGTACTAGAGATGTGAAAATATCACAAGATTCTCATAACAGAACAGTGAAAAATAATGTTAGTATGTCACAAGATTCACATAAAAGCACAGTGAAAAATAATGTTAATATATTGCTTCAGAATATCAGAGGATTAGAAAACAAAATAGATGAGCTTCCTGTTTGTTTAGAAGATTTCGAAACTGAGGATGGAATAGATGTACTATGCCTGTCTGAACATCATGTAGTCACAGGTATGAAAATGGTAAATGTAGGTGAATGTTTTCAGCAAATGTAAATAGAGACACTGTGGAGAGAGGAGGAGTTGCCATATATGTTAAAATCTGTCATAATGTGAAAAATTTGAAAACTAAAAAATTTTGCGTAGAGCAACATATAGAAGTATGTGCATGTGAGCTTAAACTAAATAATGGCACTTTTATAATTGTAGCGGTGTATAGGTCCCCATTGGAAAGCTTTCAACTATTTTTGAAAAACTTGGATTCTTTGTTGTGCTATCTGTCAGATAGAGGAAGGCAAATTATTGTTTGTGGGGATTTCAATGTAGATTTTCTGAAAGAGTTCGACAGAAAGCTTGACCTTGAAGTATTACTTGGTTCTTTCAATCTAATATAAGTTAGTGATTTTAATACTCAGGTGGTACAGGAAAGCAGCACACTGATAGATAATGGTTTCATAAACCAAGATAAATTTAATCAAATAAAAACTTTTCCTGTTAAGAATGGTCTATCTGATCGTGATGGACAGATAGTTACAGCACATGATATATCCCCATACAGTAATGCAAAACTGTCCTCCAATATAGTGCATTCAATTAACGATTTAACAGTTCAAAATTTTAGGGTAAGCTTGCAAAAGTTAGACTGGGATGAGGTGTACAGGGGCCATGATGCTTATTTAAAATTTAACCCATTTCATTGCACCTTTGTGAGTACATTTGAAAACAGTTTCCCTAATAAAACAGTGAAATATAATTAAAAGAAATCCTGTAAAAAGCCATGGCTTACTAAAGTGTTTAAAATATCTAGTAAACAGAAAAGGGAGAAGGAGATCAGTGTTTAACGTCCCGTCGACAACGTGGTCGTTAGAGACGGTGCAAAAGCTCGGACACTGACAATGTTGAGTGTTTATGGAAAAAGTTCAAGGCAATCGTAAAATGCGTTTTAGGCTGGTACGTGCCGAGTAAAACTGTGAGGGACGGAAAAAACCCACCGTGGTACAACAACAAAGTTAGGAAACTACTGCGAAAGCAAAGAGAGCTTCACTCCAAGTTTAAACGCAGCCAAAACCTCTCAGACAAACAGAAGCTAAACGATGTCAAAGTTAGCGTAAGGAGGGCTATGCGTGAAGCGTTCAGTGAATTCGAAAGTAAAATTCTATGTACCGACTTGACAGAAAATCCTAGGAAGTTCTGGTCTTACGTTAAATCAGTAAGTGGCTCGAAACAGCATATCCAGAAACTCCGGGATGATGATGGCATTCAAACAGAGGATGACACGCATAAAGCTGAAATACTAAATACCTTTTTCCAAAGCTGTTTCACAGAGGAAGACCGCACTGCAGTTCCTTCTCTAAATCCTCGCACAAACGAAAAAATGGCTGACATCGAAATAAGTGTCCAAGGAATAGAAAAGCAACTGGAATCACTCAACAGAGGAAAGTCCACTGGACCTGACGGGATACCAATTCGATTCTACACAGAGTACGCGAAAGAACTTGCCCCCCTTCTAACAGCCATGTACCGCAAGTCTCTAGAGGAACGGAAGGTTCCAAATGATTGGAAAAGAGCACAGGTAGTCCCAGTCTTCAAGAAGGGTCGTCGAGCAGATGCGCAAAACTATAGACCTATATCTCTGACGTCGATCTGTTGTAGAATTCTAGAAAATGTTTTTTGCTCACGTACCATGTCGTTTCTGGAAACCCAGAATCTAATCTGTAGGAATCAACATGGATTCCGGAAACAGCGATCGTGTGAGACCCAACTCGCTTTATTTGTTCATGAGACCCAGAAAATATTAGATACAGGCTCCCAAGTAGATGCTATTTTCCTTGACTTCCGGAAGGCGCTCGATACAGTCGCCTGATAAACAAAGTAAGAGCCTACGGAATATCAGACCAGCTGTGTGGCTGGATTGAAGAGTTTTTAGCAAACAGAACACAGCATGTTGTTATCAATGGAGAGACGTCTACAGATGTTAAAGTAACCTCTGGCGTGCCACAGGGGAGTGTTATGGGACCATTGCTTCTCACAATATATATAAATGACGTAGTAGATAGTGTCGGAAGTTCCATGCGGCTTTTCGCGGATGATGCTGTAGTATACAGAGAAGTTGCAGCATTAGAAAATTGTAGCGAAATGCAGGAAGATCTGCAGCGGATAGGCACTTGGTGCAGGGAGTGGCAACTGACCCTTAACATAGACAAATGTAATGTATTGCGAATACATAGAAAAAAGGATCCTTTATTGTATGATTATATGATAGCGGAACAAACACTGCTAGCAGTTACTTCTGTAAAATATCTGGGAGTATGCGTGCGGAATGATTTGAAGTGGAATGATCATATAAAATTAATTGTTGGTAAGGCGGGTACTAGGTTGAGATGCATTGGGAGAGTTCTTAGAAAATGTAGTCCATCAACAAAGGAGGTGGCTTACGAAACACTCGTTCGACCTATACTTGAGTATTGCTCATCAGTGTGGGATCCATACCAGATCGGGTTGACGGAGGAAATAGAGAAGATCCAAAGAAGAGCGGCGCGTTTCGTCACAGGGTTATTTGGTAACCGTGATAGCGTTACGGAGATGTTTAACAAACTCAAGTGGCAGGCTCTGTAAAACAGGCGCTCTGCATCTCGGTGTAGCTTGCTCGCCAGGTTTCGAGAGGGTGCGTTTCTGGATGAGGTATCGAATATATTGCTTCCCCCTACTTATACCTCCCGAGGAGATCACGAATGTAAAATTAGAGAGATTAGAGCGCGCACGGAGGCTTTCAGACAGTCGTTCTTCCCGCGAATCATACGCGACTGGAACAGGAAAGGGAGGTAATGACAGTGGCACGTAAAGTGCCCTCCGCCACACACCGTTGGGTAGCTTGCGGAGTAGCAGACGTAGATGTAGATTAGGGACGGATGGGAAGGAAATCGGGCGTCTCCTTTCTAAGGAACCATCCCGGCCTTTGTCTGAAGTGATTTAGGGAAATCATGGAAAACGTAAGTCAGGATGGCCGGACGCAGATTTGAACCGTCGTCCTCCCGAATGTGAGTCCAGTGTGCTAACCACTGCGCCACCTCGCTCGGTCAGAAAAGGGAAATGTATCTTACAGCTAGGAGTGGTAATGATCGCAAAACAGTGAAACATTATAAAAACTACTGCACTGTATTAAGAAAAGTTATTAAAAATCCAAGAAGTATGTGCATTATGTCTGAGAGTAGCACATCTGATAATAAAATTAAAACAATTTGGAACATTGTTAAAAGGGAGACAGGGCAACCGAGAGCACAGGAAGACTGTATTTCTATCAAAGACAATGAAAAGTTTGTTAACAAGAAGTCAGAAATAGAAAACATTTTTAATAATCATTTTTAAGTGTTGTAGAGAAAATAGCTATTCATTAGGTAGTATATGGAAGACGCAGTACATATGCAGTTTGATGAAATTGAAATTCAAACAACCTCTCCTACTGAAATTAGGAAAATAATAAATTCAGTCAAAAGTGAAAGCTCACATGGAATTGATGGCATTTCCAACAGAGTACTAAAAGCTTGTTCCCAACAAATAAGTAGGATTCTCAGGCACATATGAAATAGCTCACTGAAACAGGGTATTTTTCCAGATAGACTGAAATACACTATTGTTAAACCATTGCATAAAAAGGGGATAGGTCTGATGATAACAATTACCATCCGATCTCACTTCTGACAGCTTTGTCTAAATTTCTTGAAAAAGTAATGCATTCAAGAGTAGCATCACATATTTTTAAAAATGTCAATTTGGTTTTCAGAAAGGCTTTTCAACAGAAAATGCTATACATGCTTTCACTGATCAAATATTAGATGGATTGAAAAAGCAAACATCACACATTGGGATATTTTGTGATCTCTCAAAGGCTTTTGATTGTGTGAATAATGAAGTTCTTCTAAATAAGCTTAAGTATTGTTGTATGGGTGAGACAGTGCACAAATAGTTTGATACATACTTAACTGGAAGAATGCAGAAGGATGAAAATAACAGTACAGATGGTCTGCAAAAAGCAGCAGCGTCCTTTAACTAGGGAGGTATCAAGAATGGTGTCCCACATGGTTCAGTCTTGGGTCGCTTATTGTTCTTAATATATATTAACGACTTGCCACTCTACATTCATAAAGATGCAGGGCTCGTACTTTTTGCTGATGATACAAGTATAGTAACCACACCCAACAAGCAATAATCAGCTGAGGAAATTGTAAATAATGTCTTTCAGAAAATTATTAAGTGGTTCTCTGCAAATGGACTCTCACTAAATTTTGAGAAAACACAATACAATACAATTCTGTATAATACAACTGATAGATATAGACTATGAACGGAAGTCTGTTGGTAAGGCTGCATACTCAAAATTTCTGGGTGTGTGCACTAATGAGAAATTGAATTGAAAGAAACACATTGATGATCCGCTGGAACGGTTAGGTTCAGCTTCTTATGCTATTAGGGTTATTGCAAATTTTGATGATAAACATATCAGTAAATTAGCCTAATACGCCTATTTTCATTCACTGCTTTTATATGGCATCATATTTTGGGGAAATTCGTCATTAAGAGAGAAGGTATTCGTTGCACAAAAGCATAATAGATGGAGCCCACCCAAGATCACCTTGCAGACATTTATTTCAGGAACTCCGGATATTCACAGTACCTTCGCAATACGTATATTCACTTATGAAATTTGTTATTAATAACCCATCCCAATTCAAAAGTAACAGCGAAGTGCATAGCTACAACACTAGAAGGAAGGATGATCTTCGCTATTCTGGATTAAATCTCACTTTGGCACAGAAAGGGATGAATTATGCTGCCACAAAAATCTTTGGTCATTTACCAAACAGTATTAAAAGTCTGACAGGTAGCCAACCAACATTTAAAAGCAAATTAAAAGAATTTTGTGAATGACAACTTGTTCTACTTAGTAGATGAATTCTTAGATATGAAGTAGCAACTGTTAAAAAAATTAATTAATTATTTTGTGTACAGAAAACTTATGTTAAAGTGACACGTTCCACATCATTACGAAATGTCGTAATCACGATCTATGGAACAAGGATTAATGTATGTATGTATGTATGAAGTCTCTGGGCTGTTCTATCCGGTATATTCTTGGACAGATGAAACGAAGAAGTCAGTGGCTTTTGGTCAGTGATTAAAGTAAACCGTCGTCCATAGAGATGTTGGTGAAATTTTGAGGTGCCGGAGATGATGGCCAAAGCCTCCTTCTCTATGTGGCTGTAATTACGTTGGGTCTCAGTAAGCAACGTGGATGCGAACGCAGTGGATCGATCCGAGGAGTCCACTTTGTGTGACAACACTGCCACTGTGCCGACATTAGAAGCGTCCATTGCAAGGATAAGTGGCTTCATCGGACAAAAAGGCATGAGGCAAGGGTCACTGAGAAGTGCATCCTTAAGTTTTTGACAAGCGTATTGACATTCTCTTGCCCATTGAAAAGGCACATGCTTCCGGCGAAGGCAACGAAGCAGAGCGGCGCACAGTGGGCCAGAATCTTGAAAACGTGGCCAAAAAGGAAAAAAAAAGTTTAAAGATGGGGATTTTGGACTATCAGGTTGGCAGCAGCAATGCTGGGACAACTGAATGCCGGCTGTGCGGACGACCAGATGTTCATTTGTTCGGTAATATCTCAGGTCAAATGCGGCATTTCATTGTTAGCGTGTGCGCAGCTGGCCAGGCTACAAAAACAGTCGTGTTGTTGAAGGAAGTTATTTATGTTTTGTGCAAGTGAAGCCAATACTTTCAATATGGAATGTATTCCAGGAGGTATGTACTAGTGAAAAAATACTTATATCACTATTGAATCATCAATTATGCACGTTTACATTTCAATTAACGTACTAGAGGGAAATGAATGACAAAATCGTAAAATGCGCTTAAAAATAGAGATAAGTTACGAATTCCACGACATTCCGCTTTCTTTTGCGCTGTGTACGCAAGTATATCTTATTACCTTTGTAAATTAAGCTTCAAATCCTGCGACTTGTTGCGACTCTGGCTTTGAGCCACGTTTTAAGCGACACTTGCAAAATGTCATTGTTCAGACATCTTCAAAAATGACAGTAGAATCAATTGATTATGAGTTTTATTTGTACAATTTAAATTACAATCGACACGTAGAAGCATTGTAAAGAATAAAATAATTAGAAAAATGACGAAAAGTGTAACACAGATTTTTTTTTTTTAATTTCAGTTTCATCTGATCCAGCGTATTCCAGAATCGGATTTTCGAGGAAAGATATTTTTCTAATAACAAAAGAGTATTTGTCAAATGATTTGGAAGGGGTTATAGAACATTTGGAAAGGTCGTTGACAGAAAAAAGTGGACATACAATTAAAATTCCCTGTGATATGAGGCCTACCATTTCGATTTTGTTAACAAAGTTAAGAAGCAAGTATAAGGAAGCAACTCGACGACAAGGATATTTTTTCAAGAAGAACGAAACCTGGTTAAATACAATAGTATACATTCCGATTGATTCGAAACCTGCAAGTGTGACTAAATCAACAGGCCGACCTGCCACAAAATTTGAAACATTATCTGATAGGTCTAAAAGAAGGAGAACTGAGGAGATTCGTACGAAGTTCAGTCCTGTCGAATTATCGGTCGCTGCGCAAATGGGTCTTCGATCTTCGGGGCACCCAGATGCAGCGAAGATTGTGAAAGACGTCACACTTTCAGGTCCATCCAAGGTGAAAAAATACAAGGCAGGCTTGCGATTTTCAACATCATCGCCATCCTCATATGATGCAAATGAAGGTCTAGCACTCCTTTTCGACTTGAAATTGTCAAAAGAATCTTACCAGCATTTGAGAAATGGGGCTAAAGGAAAAGGCTTAAACACACTATATCCACCATATTCAGCTGTTTTGGTAGCAAAAAAAGCTTGCTGCCCTCCAGACGTAACCCTCACTTTTACCGAATCAAAAGCTGAGGTACGGTTGCAAGCTTTGTTAGACCACACTGTTCAACGTATTCTACTGCTGAAACGAGACGATATTTTACATATGAGTGATTCGGAAATGTCTAATATGGCCCCTTATTTGTAAGTGGGGCAACGCATGTATATCTACTGCTGAAACGAGACGATATTTTACATATGAGTGATTCGGAAATGTCTAATATGGCCCCTTATTTGTAAGTGGCGCAACGCATGTATAAAATGAAGTTTTCAGATTCGAGTATTTCAGATGCAACTTTATTTTTCACTTCGCTTGTTCCACTGAAACTTGCAGGTGTAAATGAAGAAACTAAAGAAGAAAAGATCTTATGGATTAATCCGAAGCCGTCTTCAACCCTCTTTTGCAGACCACTGAAGTTAGAATTTACAAAGGAAAGAGAGCAAACGTCTTTAAATGAGAAAGCGTGTTACGACAAACAGATCGAACAACGCCAGTCATTCGAAACAGTTGTTCACGGGAAAGACATTTCCATTAAATACAATTTAAGCATGACCATGGTAGATGGTAAAGTTGCAATGCTATCACCAACACGAAATCTGCGCAACGGTGCTATCTCTGCAAGGCTACGTCTGCCCAATTTAATAACATTGACGATGTTTTGAAAAAACAAGTTACCGCCGATTATCTGCAGTACGGACTATCAACTCTTCACGCCTGGACACGATGTTTTGAATGTTGTATTCATTTGGCATACCAAATGAAAACAAAAAAGTGGCAGGCACGTAAAGCAGAAGATAAAGAGGAAAAAGCAATATTGAAAGCCAACATTCAAAAAGCTTTCAAAGAGCAGCTTGGAATTGTAATTGATATGCCGAAACAAGGGTTTGGCAGTACGAATGACGGAAACACCGCTCGACGTTTTATTGAGAACACTCCAACATCAGCGCTGATAACTGGACTTTCCGAAGAACTAATCCACCATTTCCATATAATTTTGCAGACGATTTCGAGCGGACGGCAGATCGACGTTGAAAAGTTTCGAGCATACGCCTTAGCAACTGCCAGGCACTACGTGAAAGAATACCCCTGGTACAACATGCCAACAGCAGTCTATAGATTGTTGATTCACGGTCCAGACATTATTTCTTCGGCCATTTTACCCATCGGTCAACTATCGGAGGATGCTCAGGAATCAACCAATAAGTTGATAAAGCAATATCGCCTGAGTTTTTCTCGAAAGTTTTCAAGAGTTAAGACTATGGAAGACGTGTTCAGGAGATTGTTGGCAACGACAGACCCCTACGTTTCTTCCTTACGCAAATCTTCACCGAAGAAACTGAAGAGTTTGTCGCCAGTAGTCGTTGCCCTCTTAGTTCCTGTGGCGGAAGACTATGAAGATTCAGATGCAGATGCAGATAATGAGGAAACAGTGTTTGAGGATGATGACGATTCAGTTGAAGCAGAAGATGAAAAAGAATAAGAAAATGAAAACTTGTAAATTAAGTTATAAAAAATTTACAAAATAAATAATTGTAATTAAAATGAAATAATTTTTTGTAATATTTTACACCATCTTGTAACCTATATTTGGTCCTTTCTTCGAGTTTTCCACTTTTTTGGTTTATTTTTTAAGCATTAACTACAATAACCCCTAAATACTGACTTTTATATGAATAAAAATATATAAATATAAATAAATAAATAAAAAGACATAGATTTTGACCGCCATCTTGGATCCACCATTTTTAAATTTTTTGAACTCTGTCATCATCAGTAACCTCGATAATTCCCTAAAAATTACTTTTATACGTAAAAAATGATTGCATACTAAGTTTGGTACAAATTGAACAACTACTTATATTTTGACCAGCTTTTTGGGATTCTGACCCACTGTGCGGCGGTGTGAGTCGCGTTGGGGATGAATTTAATGTAATAACACAACTTCCACAAAACAGCGAGTAGTTCAAACACATTATTTGGCGCTGATAGCCGACTAATAGCGTCGAAATGCTTTTGATCGGAGTGAATGCCTGATTTAGCAATCACACGGCCCAAATATTCCAAATCAGGAACAAAAATTACACACTTGTCACGATTACATTGAAGACCAGTGAACCCATAAAAGTAAAAACGTTTCTGAGATTCTTCAAGCGATCCTCAGGCGATGTTCCCGAAACTAAAATATCATCCAGATATGTGGCACAACATGGAACATAGTTGTTCTAAGCACTTTTGAAATAATGCAGAAGCAGAAGAGCTGCCGAACGGTAAACGCTGAAAACGAAAGAGGGCAATGTGAGTGTTGATCACTATGAACTGTTGGGTTTTTTCATTCTGCGGCATCAGGAGGTAGGCTTCCTTTAGATCAGTTTTCGAGAAATATGTGTTAGGTTGAAGTTTATCAATGAGATCTTCAGGGCAAGGCAGAAGAACAGTGTCAACTATATTCTGAGTGTTTACAGTAGATTTGAAATCCACACAAATTATAATGCCTCCATTAAGTTCTGTTATTACGACGATAGGTGACGCCCACTGACTTCCTGTAAAAGGCTGCAAAACGCCAATGCCTTGCAATCAACGTAGCTCTGTTGCAACGTTACCACGAAATGTATGAGAGACAGGGCGCGCCCTAAAAAGCTTCGGAGGTTCGTCTGGGCGAAGAGTAACACGTGCAGCATAATATTTTGCTCACCCCAGAGATCGAGCAAATAAACAGTAGTAAAAGATGTATGAGAAGGCATGTGCAGCACCTTGTCCAGTATTTTCAGTCCAATGACATCAAAAGCATCCAAACCAAAAATGTTCGGATTCGAAGCTGCTCGAAGGACAATAAACGACACTGATTTGTGGTGTTATTATAAGTAGAATTTAAGACACATGTAACTAAAATGTCACATTTAGCACCGTCATAGGTCGTCACACATGTATTTGAAGGGAGCAATGATGGTCTGCCAAGCAGTTTGTAAGTATTTTGATTCAGTAATGGAAGAGGTGCGTCTGTGTCCAGTTGAAATTGCCCGTCGTGCTGACCAATCTTCAGAGAAATGAATAATTTATTTGAACTTCTAGTAACTTTTGATTGGCTCTTGGCAGGTTTTGCTTTATCAGCAGTAGCAGATGCGGGTGCAGATTGACGACGTCTGGTGGGATTAATAATATTTGGTGGCATATAACATTTATATCCATGCGTTCTACTTGCTTTCTATATGCCAAAGGATTTCGCGAAATAACTTTTGAGAGCAGACTTGCTGTGCATGACCAGGATTGTTACAGAAAACACATACGACCTCTTTAAGAGGACAGAGTTTACGTTCGTGGCGGACAAAGCACTGTGAGCATGATTTTATTTTATTTCCGGAAGATGCAAGTAATGACTGTTTGTGCTTCTGCGAGCGTGTCTCTTGTTTACGAGAAGGCTGTGCCAGCGCCGTCCCGCTCGAGCGCGGCTGGCTGCGCTTGGTGGCAGCTGTTTGCCGCGGCACTTTGTCAACAGGAAAGGGCATGTCAGTGTTTGCTGATCCCAAGTCTCCCATAATTCGAGAATCTGCGCAACATCTGACGCGGTTGGATTCCGATGCTGCAATGTTTTAGAACGGATTCTTTCATCAGGAACGTTCTGAGTAATTACATCACGTAGCAAATCATCAGCAAATGTTTTTTCCACACGAACAGTCAAATTTGCAATTTCTAGTAAGACCACCTAGCTCAGTAAGCCATTCCTTGTAAGTTTGCTATGGTCGTTTGGCACATCGAAAGAATTTTAATCGAGCGACAGCAACGTGAATTTTGCTGTCATAATAGTCCGTCAGAGATGTAACAATCTGGTCATAAGTCCACTTGTCCGGGTCAGACTCAGGAAAAAGTTCGGCAAGGAGACTGAAGGTCTCCTTGCCAAGCCAGCTTAGAAAAAACGATCGATAATCCTCATCTTTGATGCTGTAGGCTGCAAACTGTTGCTGTAGTTGTTAAAATAAAAATGTAAATGTCGTATGAGTAGGGCCTCCCGCCGGGTAGGCCGTTCGCCGGGTGCAACTCTTTCGATTTGACGTCACTTCGGCGACTTACGCGTCGATGGGGATGAAATGATGATGATTAGGACAATACAACACCCAGTGTCTGAGCGGATAAAATCTCCGACCCAGCTGGGAATGGAGCCAGGGCCCTTAGGATTGACATTTTGTCGCACTGACCACTTTTTTTGTGTATCTCATTTTGTTCTACATTGTTCGTTGACTTTGTTCGTGGCGGACGTCCGATGACACTCGTTCAGGTTGTTCGTTGATCCGTTTACTCAGTTTTTTTATTACAGAGGATAGCTAAACCCTCTGACCGAACACGCTGAGCTACCGTGCCCGCACCACTCAGCTACCGGGGGCGGACGCTGTAGTTGCTCAACGTAGATATTCCAGTCTTCTACCTTCTCGTCATACCACGGAAAGGCGGCACAGAGATTTTATTGTTTTGTCGCAGCAATGTTTGAAGAGCGGCCTTGAGCTGCGTCATCTGTTGTGACTGAGACAAAAATAATGCATGTTAACGTTAGGCACGAAACATATGAATCTCTCACACACACACACATATATATGATAAATAAGAAACACTGTTAAATTAAGTTCTTTTGTCCGCCTGTAAGAAACAAGAAACTGCCCACATATACAGTAAATTATCACGCACAAGTACTACACTTTTTTTTTTGTCCGCTGCCTGCTGGTCACTGTAGAGAAAACGGTATATCAGGCAGTTGCTACAGGCTGCGAATGCAGGAGGACGGCGTAGCTTACCTTCAATCAGAAAGAGTCCCAACAATAGTAATAAAACGCTATTTAGTGAATATGAAGAAATACTCAAATGACGCTTCTTCTTGTGAAATGTTAAGCACAATTAGACGTTTGAAATTACTACCAGTCCTCTGAGATATTCCTATGTGGAGTCCAGGGTTGGCCTACGATGCCCACAGAGACGACGGACGATCACTGCAGCTTGTAGATTTTCTCTTTTTTTTTGTGGCTGTGTGGTAGTACTGAATTCTTACCACCATGAGCGGTCTCTGCTTCTAGAATAGGTGGTAAAAGGAAATTTTCTCTTTATTTGACACTTCCAGAGGGCAGTGGGCACTCAAATGGCTCAAGTGGGTCCTTTCCACCTCTGGAATCGTAAATGTAAAAGGGTTGAACGCTGAACTGAATTAAGGCTGAATACAGCCTAAACATCTCGGTGAACATGCAGCAGGTCAGATTGTTGTGTTAATGGTCCATCAGTTGTCGCGGGACATTGTATCTGTGCCACGGACATAGCTGGATGGTACCTACGTGTTCAAGTTGCCGGACAACATGTCGTAAGGCGTCCATCCGTTAGGATATGGTAATTGCCCGATCGCGTAACTTTTCGCTAAGGTATTATTCGTGAAGAGTTCTGTGAATCGCTCGTGAACTTGTCCACTATGGGGACCTAAACACGACTTAAAGCACCTATTCTGGAGAGTCTGAAGTTCTTTAATATTAGAGTTGCAGGTCGTCCCCCACGCAGCACTGCCATCTGGGAGGGTGGGCTGTACTGTAGCCTTGAAGAGTTTCACTTTCTTTGCCGTGTTGAAATCTCTCAGAAAGATTGGATCAGAGCATGTAGCATCTTTAGTGTCGTCTTTTTCTTCTCCTTAACATGTGTTTTGAAGGCAAGTCCCTCGTCAAGTTATACGCCAAGGTATTTAGTGTGAGTCTTCCAGGGTATCCTGTATTCGTTGATCATTAAGTTCACGTCCATTTAAGGTACTTGTTCCGGAGAGTCTGAATTTCTTAAATATTACGAGGGTGAGTCAATTGAAAACCTTAAATATTTTTTAAATATTATTTACTGTGCAGAAGTGGTACAAAGCTGTATCACTTTCCAACATAATCTCCCCCACGCTCAATGCAAGTCCTCCAGCACTTACAAAGTGCATAAACTCCTTTAGAAAAAAAATTCTTTTGGTAGTCCGCGCAACCACTCATGCACCGCGTGGCGTACCTCTTCATCAGAACGGAACTTCTTTCCTCCCATTGCGTCTTTGATTGGTCCAAACATATGGAAATCACTTGGTGATGAAGAATGGCGCCATTCCTTGCTCGCTCTCTTCGTTTCCGGTTCGTGGAAGAGAACCCAGGTTTCGTCCCCAGTAACGATTCTTGCAAGGGAGCCATCACCTTCTCGTTCAAAGCGCCGAAGAAGTCCGTCACAGGTATCAACACGTCGTTACTCATTTCAGGAGTCAGCTGCCGTGGCACCCATCTTGCAGATACTTTGTGAAACTGGAGCACATCATGCACAGTGTGGTGTGCTGACCCATGAATAATCTGTAAACATGCTGCGATGTCATTCAGTGTCACTGGGCAGTTTTCCTTCACTATAGCTTCAACTGCTGCAATGTTCTGTGGAGTCACAACTCGTTGTGCCTGACCTGGACGAGGAGCATCTTCCACTCAAGTCACACCATTTGCGAACTTCCTACTCCATTCGTAGACTTGCTGCTGTGACAAACATGGCGTACTGAATGGCGCCGTATTGAACCTTCATTCGTCGATGAATTTCAATAGGTTTCACACCTTCACTACGCAAAAACCGAATAACAGAACGTTGTTCTTCCCTGGTGCAGGTCGCAAGTGGGGCGGCCATCTTAATACTGATACTGCGACGGTATGTGTACATCTGCACTATGCTGCCACCTACAGGCCATTCTGCACGCTGTTTGTAGTACGCTTACCAACTTACAGGATAACGGCACGAAATTTCGATTTGTTATTACAAATTTAAGGTTTTTATTTGACTCACCCTCGTAGAATTGCAGGTCGTCCGACACGCAGCGCTGCCATATAGGAGGGTGGGCTGTACTGTCGCCTTGAAGAGTTTCAGCTTCGTTGCCATGTTGAGATCTTTGCTCAGAAAGATTGGCATCAGGACATGCGACATCTTTAGTGTCGTCTTTTTCTTCTGTTCAACATGTGTTTTGAAGTTGAGTCCCTTGTCAAGCCGTACACCAAGGTACTTAGTGTGAGTCTTTCGGAGTGTCCTGTCTTAGTTGATCATTAAGTACACGTCCAGTACCGCCCGTTTCTTCCTAAATAGGACTGCTGCAGTTCGGGTTGCGTTATTTTATTGTAGAAAGCCCATGTTTCAAGTCAATCAGCTGCTGTTTAATATGACCTGCGATTAGGAAAGCCGCGTCATCAGCAAATAGACTCTTGGACACGTTGCGTTCCAGTGTCACATCGTTAATGTAAACATTAAACAGTAACGGTGACAAAACAGAGCCCTGAGGGATGCCAGCAATGGGATGCTTCGTGCCAGACTTCCTTTCTTCAAGTTGAATGAAGAGTTGTCGGTCGTGTACAAAGGTATCCAAAATCTTCACATAACATTCTCGAAAAGGCATACTGGTAGAAGCTTCTCCAGCAGCTTAAGGCGCCAAACCTTATTGTACGCTTTTTCTATACCTATGAAAGCGCTGAGGGTAGAGCTGGACCTGTTAAAATTATACTGAGTAAATTCAGTGATCTGGATGAGCTGACGTTCCGCAGACAACTTTGGCTGCAAAAGAAACTGTTCTAGGCATACAATGTGATGTTCCAATTGATCGGTGATCCTGTTAAGGAGAATTCGTTCCACCACTTTCCCCATATTAGGCAATAAGCTTATCGGGCAATAGCTGTCTGGTTGAAAATGATCTTGTCCAGGCTCCGGAAATTGGATAACAAGAGCTATCTTCCATGTGTCAGAGAAGTACTCCAGTAAAAGACAGCTGTTAATAATCCTGGTAAGCAGTATCAGCGAGTTTCGAGGGAGATGTTCAGCATTGACGATGTAGTCCTCGCCAAGTGAATTGTTCTTAGTTTTGTGGATAATTTCTCGACCTCTTGGACCGTCGTCACGAAAGGGCTAGCCTTCGTCAGTCGCTACAAGAAGTCAGTGTCTAGTCGCAGCAGTCTATTCTTTTTTGCTGAAGCTGTTGGGCAAGCCTTGCTGGGGTTGTGGAGTCGACATCTGCCGATCATAGACAGTCGGATAAAGCTCAGCCTTCGCCAGTAGATCATACAGATAGCTGTCGGGACCTTGAACAGCACGTTTGGCGAACGTGGGTTGTCGGAGTCGTCAGAGAGTTGCCATTCTTCGTTAGTGTTGAGGAGAAATTGCGCCATTTTGTGCTCCCAACAGCCCTTCTCCATTCTAGGGTTCGTCTGCGGAGTTCTAGTGAAAGGCTTGTCAACTGGATTTCGATATCGCTTCCAGAGTCTTCTGCTGCTCTTGTTCCCTTGGATCTTTAGTTCTTGCAACAGCGGCGGAAACGGTTCGACGATCGATTCTGGCGGGACTACAACTGTGGAAGCCCATTTACTAGCCGTCCGGACATTACTGGTTAGCATTTGAATGGCATCGTCAATGAGTTCCTTGGTGTCCAGAGTCAAGATAGGCAGGACGTTATTGTTCAGGTAAGAACTAAACTGGTCCCAGTTGAGTGCTCTCGTTATGCGAGGTTGGGAAGGAAGTTTTTCTCGTTCAGTAACCCCTACGACCGGCAGATGGTCTAAGTAAAGGTCATTTGTAGTTTTAAGTTGGAGATTAAAGTGGAGATTCTTGACTATAGCGATATCCAATACATCAGCCGTTTGGGTGCTGAAAATAGGGCATCGTGCTCAGCTGCTGTGGACCATAGACAGCTGCATCCAACTCTAGTTCCAGCTCATACAGGATGCGACCCTTGGGGTTGGTGGTAAGGAAATTCCAGGCCGTATTCTTGGCATTCACATCACCATCGAGTAGTACCTTCTGATACATATGGAATGTATGGCGGAGGTCATCTGGGATTCACAACCGCCGTGCTGACTGCGACGGCTGTCGCTTCCAGAGGGATCACAGAGTGAGTAAAGGTGTTCTTGACAAAGACTGCAGTCTCCCTCCCCTGTGGCCTACTCTGTCCATTCGATATTCTTGAAATGTGTCATTGCCGTTAAAGGCCTCTCTGAGGCAAGGACGATGTCTAGTCGGTGAGTGACGATAAAATCTTGAAGTTAGACCTTACAGGTCATCAAGCCATTAGCCTTCCATATGCTAAAAAGAAGGTAAGTAACATGTTGCCTACGGGCACTTTTAAGACTAGACGAACGCTTTAATAAGAATCCCCCATTAGGGACAGTATACTTGTAAATTTTTGTTGTAACATGATCAACAGCTTCCTAATATCTGTGAGGTCTGGCGTCATAGGTCCCATGAAGGAAGTAAACTCTTTGTACAGCTGTTGCTGGTGATGTTCAAGGCTGGCAGATTGAGCATAAATCTGTCGTCGAGTCAGGGAGGTAATTCGTGGCGGTTGTCGATGTTGCTGAGATTGTGGTTGTTGGTGATGCTATTGAAATGGATGAATTGGCTGTGAATGGTCAGCAGGTATGTGGTAAACGTCCTGGGAAGTCGGTCTGATGATTGTTGTGCTCTGAGGAGGTTGTGGTAGGACGGCAGCTTGTCCTTGGTAGGCTTGGTGTAATTCTTGGTACTTTGGGCTGCCGCTGTGTGAGGCAGGGTACTTTTGTTCACAATTACAGCACTTAGCTTTTTCCATTCTTGGCAGTGTGCATTCCCAAGAGTTATGGTAGCCAACACATCTCACTCACCTCATCGGGATGTGGTAGTAATTCGCAGTGTGCCCAAAGAGCTGACAGCGCTTACACTGGGCTGGTCCTTCCTTTAGTTATAATCATCGATGCACACCCTGGTGTCAAAGACATACTGGAGATTGTAGATACGGTCATTGTCCTTGTCTTTAGGCAGAATTATGACCTAAGTTGGAAGAGATTGCAGGTCCTTGGACGAGTCCTCTCGGTTTTTATATAGATAGACAGTGGCTACAGGAAAGCTTTCGCAGAGATTTCCTTCATGTGTTGTCCACCGGGACTTGTGCTGGAACACCCTTCAAAACAACTTTCAACGGCTTTTCTTCAGGGTGTTGATGTATGAAAAAGTCAAGTTGATGTTGTTGGAAGAAAGCGCTGGCTTTCTGTTGGTCATAGTGAATTTCAAAGTTGTACTTGACCCTGCTTCCTTGATATACAGCCTCCAATGTACCCTCTACTTGTGTTTCTAGCCCTGCGTTTAGTTCGAGGTGCTCTTCCGTGTATTACTTAGTAAGAGGTAGTACTTTCTTCCATGGTCTTGGGGCACCGGTTGCTGCTGGTTCCTGTTGTGATGGCTGGGTGTCCAGTTGATCTGTGTGTCGTCATCTTGGGCCCTCTGTTGCATGAGGGGCTGGAAGAGATAGGATGTTTCCAGTGTCTCCTCTCGCTGTTTACTGTGGCAGTCATATTGCACCATAATAAACCTTCGTCGTCAGCGGTTTCATGCAGCAGCGCGTCATTCGTGAAATGGACGTCTTCATGTTCCATATTTTTAACCAGACCGCGTTCATCGTCGTCGTCAGGGTGGCGTCGACATCGAGGGGGCGTTCCTCTTCCTGTTGATGTATGTTCACGTGGTGTCGTGTATTTATTGGATGGTAGTTGCTGGACAACTGTTTCAGAGAGTTGCTCCATTGCCTCAGGTCGAAATTAGAGAGCCAATTGACTGTCAGTAGCGTCTCGATCAGGTTCTGTGGACTGACCTGTGCAGCAGACTGCAAAGCAGTGAGTCGTAATTTCTGTTTCCTTCGTGGGACTACAGAATTCGCCTTCTTGAAAGGTGAGTAGTGTGCATCCTCAAACGGTTTAACAGCTCTCTTTTTGGACGCACTGCCTCTCTTTTCCCTTGTAGTCCCGGCCTGCCTTGGGGAATGCGGACTGAGCGCCCTAGGTGGGACCCTGGCTTTCCCGTTTATGCTCTAAGGTAGTCATCCCCTAAGGGTCTGGCTAGCTCATACTACCTCACCTGTACCTATGGCGGTGTTGAGGCGGCAACAAGCAGGTAAATGATAGACAGGTTGAGGCAGACGGGAAAACGCGATAAGGAAATAATCTCATAGTGGAAAGCAAGTTCGACGAAAACACGCTCTCGCGACTGGCTCGTACCTCGCCGAACTCCAACAGAAAAGTGCCGCTTGTAGACTTGGTGGTAACTAAAGACTGTACACGACTCGATGCACTGAAGAGAAGCGTCCGCCGTAACTCAGTGCTCCGGTATTTAACGATGCATCGACCAATCGCTACCCACACACGTGATGACCATGACATGGCGGCTGTGGCCCCTGGCGGACCTCGGGATAGACGCGCTGCCAACCCATACAGCTGCTGCGCTGCGAGAGTTTTGAGCGTGGCTTATCGAATGTGGTGCGGTACTCTCTGGAGTCATGAGTACCGTCACCTCACTTTGCATTATATAGCCTGTATATATAGAGGATGTCCCAGAATTACACAACGACAGGAACGATAATGAAGCAAAATACTTCATCTGGATATACAAGAGGTTACCCAGAAAAGGGATATTTTTTAAAAAAGCTATAAAGCTATATATTTTCAAACTGTTTACAGAAAAATCTTATCCCCTTGAACATATTCTCCATTACAACTAATACATTTTTCCCACAGGTGCTGACACTGTTCGGAACATTTTTTGTAATCATCTTTAGAAATGGCTGCCAGCTCCTCCTTCGTTTCTTTCTCGACTTCTTCAACGTTGTCAAATCGGTGCCGTTTCATGCACCTTTTAATGCCTGGAAATAAGAAAACGTCACACGGAGACAGATCAGGCGAGTAAGGTGCGTGGTGCAGCGGAACCATGCCATTTTTAGCCAAAAACTAACAGAGATGGCTGCGTGAGCAGGTGCGTTGTCGTGGTGGAAGAACCAGTCTCCTGTCTACCACAAATAGGGTCTTTTTTTGACAAACACTGTTGCGCACTCTTCTTAAAACTTCCAAGTAGAAGGTTTGATTGACGGTCTCACCCGGGCAGCAAACTCTGAATGAACTGCGCCCCTGGCATACAAACAGCAAATTAGTATTATTGCAATATTTGAGTTGACTTGACGACATTTATTTGGATGGAGTGACGATGATGTCTTCCATTGGCTTGACTGTTGCTTTGTTTCTGGGTCGTAACCATAGCTCGTCACCACTAATGACCTTTAACAGAAAATATGGACCAGTTTCAAGCTGTTGTTTCAAAGCACTACTACTCGACGTTCCTTTTGATTTTCAGTCAGAACTCGAGGAACAAACTTGGCAGCAATCCTTTTCATTCTCAGATCTTCCGTCAAAATTCGCTGAATCGTGCTCCAAGATAACCCACTAATCTCTGAAAGTTGATCAATTGTCGGTCGACAGTCTGTGAGCACAAACTCTCGAATATTTTCAAAATTTCGTGGATTCGGGCAGTATATGAACGTCCAGAACGAAGTTTGTCATCAAAGACATGTTGTCATTTTTAAATTGAGCAAACCACTCAAGCACTTGAGTTTTTGCCATGGCGTCATCTTGGTAAGCTGTTTGCAACGTTAAAATAGTGTCAGCAGAATTTTTACCGAATAGAAAACAAAATTTCATAGCTGCACGTTGTTCACTTAAACTTGTCCTCATAAAAACCGAAACATCAAAACAGCGCTAGCAAAAACGCATTGCACATGAACGAACATGCCAGGTCGACAACACAGGCAGCACGGAACTGGCAATCAGTTGCGTTACACACACAAGCTCCACCCACGGCCATATTATTCCGTTTTTTTTTATTCCCATTTGTTTTGGAGACATAACGCATTTGTCATTATTAATTATTTTCTGCATTGTTCAGTACAATGTCAGGTTTAAACAAGTGCATGTTACTAAACATTACAAGATGCGTTTAACAAAGTGTTAATTGAAAAATTCGTATTTTTGACACTTTCACCTCTATGCACTATCGTAGGTGTCACATTACAACTGTTGTACAGTTCACAATATATCTTGGAATTTCCCACCACCTATTTCAATACAGGAGAATATGTTGCGCTGCTTGTCTGATTGCCTCCGCACATTCCCTAGTGAGGGCAGCAGTGTCCATGATACGACCAAGCAGCTAATCTCGCGTACTCACCTTTCGTTTGTACACTTCAGATTTCACACAATCCTATAAACAAAAATCTATTGTCATAAGTTCTAGCGATCTTGGTGGGCAGTTAAATCGTTCTACCACGACTAATCCAACGATAAGCTAGGTACGGCTGAGATTCTCCCTCACACGTCTGGTGAAATGTGGAGGGGCTACGTCATGCTGGGAGTACGAGGATGTTTCAATAAATAAATCGCAAAGTGGGATAGAAACATCAGAGCTGGGTGTACCAGCCCAAAATTTATTTTGCTTTTCAACTTTTCTTTTCATTCTTCAGTCTTCCAACTAGTTTGATATGGCCCATCACGAATTCCTCTCCTATGCCAACCTCTTCATCTCATAGAAGCACTTGCGACTACGTCCTCAATTACTTACTGGATGTATTCCAATCTCTTTCATCTTCTACAATTTTTACCCTCTACAGCTCTCTCAGGTACCATGGAAGTTATTCCTTGATGTCTCAGCAGATGCCCTACCATCCTCTTCCTTTTTGAAGCCATTTTGACTATTTTTCGACCGTGACTGGCTAAAAAAATATGTAAAGGTTTTTAACTACCGCTTTTTTGCAGTGGACAAGATGACAATCAAAATTGACTCTAGCCCCAGCAATAGCTTAGAAATATGTAAAAAATAGTTTTTATATCACCATTTGTACAATAATATTGTAACAGTTGCTCAATTTGTAATGTATTTCGTCAACCTACATCTTTAATACGATAACAAGATGTGCAGAAGACATTGTAAACGTCTGACACCACATAGATCGACAGATCGATAGTCAAATCGAAACCAGCTGCACTACAGATTTGTTTTGTGATCGTGTTTCCAAGTTACTGGTACGTGTGAAAATTTGTAACACTGATCAAGAAAGCCAAGAGAGCCACAGAAATGAAACACCTCAGCTCATCACAACGAGACTGCCACCCCATAAGAACAAAGTGTGGTGTCACCGCCAGACACCACACTTGCTAGGTAGTAGCCTTTAAATCGCCCGCGGTCCGTTAGTATACGTCGGACCCGCGTGTCGCCACTGTCAGTGATAGCAGACCGAGCGCCACCACACGGCAGGTCTAGAGAGACGTACTGGCACTCGCCCCAGTTGTACAGCCGACTTTGCTAGCGAAGCTACACTGACCGATACGCTCTCATTTGCCGAGACGATAGTTAGCATAGCCTTCAGCTACGTCATTTGCTACGACCTAGCAAGGCGCCATTACCAGTTATATTGAGCTTATTATACTTTTGTGTCATCAAGAGCGATGTACTCCAATTATGGATTAAAGTTAAGTATTACATCATCTACGTACTTTATTTGCAATTCTCAAGATATTGTCCTGTTCCAGACCTCACGCCAGTCAGCGTGTAATTAAACCCGTGCATTTCGGCCTCCTCTAGAAACATAGTGTTGGCTCTTCTGCCAGCACTACACAAAGTGAGTGACTGTTACAAAACATTTTCATGCAAACATCAGTCTAGCTTACTAGGCTTTCTCTTCTTCCACAGGATAACCACAGCATTTATGAAAAGACTGTTTAACATCTGCATGATACTATTGTGAAATTGTTTTTGTAATGCCATGTAGCCAGATGATGAGGTATACCCTCTGAAACATGTCGCACAATAAATAAATAAATAATACATTAGTTAACAAATTTTGTGACTGGTAGCGGTAGTTAAAAACCTTTACATCTAGTTTCTTCTTGTTGTGAATGTTTTCCATAAATTCCTTTTGTCGCGGATTCTGCAGAGAATCTCTTCATTCCTTACTTTATCAGTCCACTCAACTTTCAACATTCTTCTGGAACACCATATCTCAAATGCTTGGATTGTCTTCTGTTCCGGTTTTCCCACAGTCCATGTTTCACTACCATACAATGCTGTGCTCCAAACGTACAGTCTCAGAAATTTCTTCATCAAATTAAGGCCTATCTTTGATACTAGTAGACTTCTCTTGGTTAGGAATGCTAGTCTCCTTTTTATGTCCTCCTTGCTCCGTCCGTCATAAATTATTTTGCTGCTTAGATAGTAGAATTCCTTAACTTCATGCACCAATCCTGATGTTAAGTTTCTAGCTGTTCTTAATTCTGCTACTTCTCATTACTTTCGTCTTTCTTCGATTTGCTCTGAATTCATATTCTATACTCATAACAACATTCCATTCAGCAGATCCTGTAATTCTTCTTTACTTCCACTGTAAATCTATTATTAACATCCTTTCACCATGAATTTCAACCTAAGCCCTTTGTAAACTTATCCCTTTCAGACCCTCTGGCTACGATTGTGTACATTAACTTTTGCTGTGTCTTACTGCAGCCGGCCGGAGTGGTCGAGCGGTTCTAGGCGCTACAGCCTGGAACCGCGCGACCGCTACGGTCGCAGGTTCGAATCCTGCCTCGGGCATGGATGTGTGTGATGTCCTTAGGTTATTTGGGTTTAAGTAGTTCTAAGTTCTAGGGGACTGATGACCTCAGAAGTTAAGTCCCAAAGTGCTCAGAGCCATTCATTCATTCTTACTGCAACAGAAGTATTTTCCCCAATGGAAACCTGAGGTACACATTTGTGAATGTTCAACCTTTTCATCAGGGGCAGGTGCTGCCAACTGTTGGACATCACATTGAAGATATCAACAAGTCAAAGTAGTCATGCGCAGCAGCTCGCGACCCCCAGAATACACAGACGTGGTTGATTCGCTATATTCCACTGTATAATTGAATATTGTTATTGTTATTTGCTGTGATCATTTTACTGATTATTACAAGAGAGAATACTTCGAAATTAGTCATTTTAGTTCATAAAATGAAGTCAAGTGTATGAAGCATGTTTACATATTTTTGTATAAATTTTGTATCTAAAATCATTAAAAAATCACTTAAGAGCATTACCACACAAAGAAAAATTTTCCTTCCTCCAGAAAAAAATTCAGGTCTGAAAGGTTTAAACACTTTCCCATCACTTGACAAAGCATTAAAAACTGCAGCAGTTGTATCTAACGCGTGACCTCTTGGAATGTATTAGTCAATCATAGTATTATTGTACTCGAACGTGAGGGCGCTTTGATGGGCTTATCGTAAGTTTTTATCGTGATATTTCATGAGACCGCACTGAAATACTTTATAGTATATCCACAATTGTGTTGAAATCGTTCACAGTGCGATGCGTTTTCCTTGGTTATCACTGTTAGCATTCAACCGCGATTCTTATACACATATTTTAACAACGCGTTTCAAGAGACAATGCTCTCATCATCAGGTTGTAAAGTCTATGTCATGTAATTAAAGGGACTAAAAAGACAAAATACCATCACAAATATTTGGGAAGTCCATAAAGTAAAACAGAATTAAGAGTATATTGGACTGTGGGTCCTCGTCTTACATTGAAGTTGTTGACACAAGTCGATGGCCGTCCCATAGCTACCAAGTATGCTGTCGCACTGTGCCGGCTCGGGAGCTGTTGTGGACTGACGTGTCTAGGTGTTGTGGCGTGGTTACAGCCGTGTGCTTGACGGTAACGCTATGCTATTGGGCGCCTTATTTCCTTATTGCATTGGTCTGCCATCGTTAGCCTCTCGCAACTCCGTCAGTGACATGCTACAAGTTTAAAGTCGCATACCTACCCTAAAATAATTCTAAAAACCCGCTAAAAATCTCATTTCTTTAAAATTAACTTGTGTATTTAGAATATTGCTTTGTTTCTTTTCATGGATAGCTATCTCGAATTCCTCTAGTAAATCAAGTTTCCTCCCTTTCTTTTCTACATGCAATATTCCTACGTTATCTTCTATTCTATTAAGGGGATGGCCTGTTTCATACATATGGTTCGCAACAGCTGATTTGTCATAATTTCCTAACCTGAACGCACCTTTATGTTCTTTATACCGGATCGCGAATGATCTTCCCGTCTGCCCTATATATTTTGCATCACAAGTTCTGCACTGAATCTTATAAACTCCCGATCTTTCAAACTTATTTCTCTTCTCGCCAATATCGTGCTTAAGGCTATACCTCACTAGGTTATGACAAATCAGCTGTTGCGAATCATATTTACACTACTGGCCATCCCCTTAATAGCATAGAAGATAACGTAGAAATATTGCATGTAGAAAAGAAAGGGAGGAAACTTGATTTACTAGAGGAATTCGAGATAGCTATCCATGAAAAGAAATAAAGCAATATTCTAAATGCACAAGATAATTTTAAAGAAATGAGATTTTTTAGCCGGTTTTTAGAATTATTTTAGGGTAGGTATGCGACTTTAAACTTGTAGCATGTCACTGACGGAGTTGCGAGAGGCTAACGATGGCAGACCAATGCAATAAGGAAATAAGGCGCCCAATAGCATAGCGTTACCGTCAAGCACACGGCTGTAACCACGCCACAACACCTAGACACGTCAGTCCACAACAGCTCCCGAGCCGGCACAGTGCGACAGCATACTTGGTAGCTATGGGACGGCCATCGACTTGTGTCAACAACTTCAATGTAAGACGAGGACCCACAGTCCAATATACTTTTAATTCTGTTTTACTTTATGGACTTCCCAAATATTTGTGATGGTATTTTGTCTTTTTAGTCCGTTTAATTTCATGACATAGACTTTACAACCTGATGATGAGAGCATTGTCTCTTGAAACGAGTTGTTAAAATATGTGTATAAGAATCGCGGTTGAATGCTAACAGTGATAACCAGTATAACGACAACTCCTACCTCGTCTCCATGATGGATTATATTAAATCGTTTTCCTTAGTCACCACTGTACTTGTGTGCTGTAACGTCACCGCATGTTTCCGATAACGATCATGGGAGGGCAAGTGTAATAATATCGTAGTCGAGTAGTAACAATTTTCCTTGGTTCCTCAAATTGCTGCAACCCACAAGACCGAAGAGTCCTGAAGGTAGCGAAATGTCTCTAGTCAGGGAAATATTGTGCCATCACTGGATAACTAGGCGGCCAGGACGCTCCTTGGGTGTTCCTTTTTTTTTGTCTTTGCTGAATTCCTGCAGCCAAGTGAACAAAAATCCATAAACACAGCTCTAACCACAAACGGGACGAATTTGCCTATGTATGTGCTCTACGGACAGTCCGCCAACTCACAAATACCACGTTTTTCTAGTCAGGTAGACACTTATAGCACACCTGCCATCTTTGTGTGACTGCAGATCGTAATCATCGGCCGCGGAATACTGTGTATCGGCTATCTTCTACGAGACATGTGCTGCCACATTTTAGATACGTATAGACGCTAAATTTAAAATAATATATCGTATTCTGGCATTTGCGATTTATTTTTTCTCTCACCATCGTACACTGCAGCCCGCGTAGCCAAAGCAACGTCCTGAAGGTGTTCAATAAATGAATTTTCCAAAAAATGCAAGTAATTCTGCCCCGTCATTCACTCTTCTAAAGCAACTGGACCTATCAACATGTTAACGATCATACTGCGCCCAACACTGATGGAAAAACGAAATTGGAAATTGGTTTCCACTGTAGTGCGACCATTGATGGTTATTAAGTGTGTTGTTGATTCCATTCCGTGTAAACGTGACTACAGCAGTGGATGGAAGCAAGTGACTATTGTGATTTACCCAGTTACAAAATTCAAGTCATGCGGTATAGTCGCCAGTGTGAAAACTATGTACGCGCTGTATGTGAAATGTGTGTACAAGTATAATGTTCGCCATACAAATGTCTGTCGTATGTAAATATACTCGCGTAGAAGGTCGCCATGTACTAGCATTAGAACTTCGCTACATCATTTCAACAATGTACCGCTGTTCTTGTACAGGCTGTGGAACTAGAGTTCAGAAGAAAAATAGGAACTTGGAAGGATACCTGTTTCACGCAGTGTGCTGAAAACTCTGGTAAACATCTAAAATTAGGAATTAGACGTGTCGGAAAGCACTGGTGGTATTCTTCAACAGCAGCAGAAGTACAACCAACGCAGAAGGCTTACTAGACACCATATCTGCATATTATGCATTAGTTTAGTTGTGTGGCATTTTAGCCAGCCCATCTACAAACACGTTTAACCGATTTTTCCTCTGATGCATTCTCAGTCCTAGTGCTACTTCACTCACAACAGGCTAACTTAATAGCAGAAAGACATCTCAAGAAAACAGGTTGGAAGCAAGGAGTTATGTTGGACTACAATAAAAGTTTTACACTTCAAATGAGCATTTCTGTTATAGCCCTGAATACTGACCATTCCTCCTGGGTTTCCGTGTATATACATATACACTTACAAAAGAGACACTTGCTTGTGTGGACGAGAATCGTAATGTCGAAAAAGGACACCAGAATGCTGTCGCATAAGAGGTCACACATGAGGATGCAGGATGTGCGTAATGTATTGTTGTCCCTTCGGAGTTCCCCAAGTCACTACCAACCATGACCTGAAGTCATACCTGATGGCTCCCCACACAGTAATGCCGGAAGTGACATTGCTCTACCTCTCAAAAACACTGGAAGAGTGAGATCTCTCTGCCGGCCGTTGAGGCCGAGGAGTTCTAGGCGCTTCAGTCCGGAACCGCGCTGCTGCTACGATCGCAGGTTCGAATCCTACCTCGGGCATGGATGTGTGTGCTGTCCTTAGGTTAGTTAGGTTTAAGTAGTTCTAAGTCAATGGGACTGTTGACCTCAGGTGTTAAGTCCCATGGTGCTCAGAGCCATTTGAACCATTTGGGATCTCTCTTCAGGTCGCTGTCATACCGTCCGACAATAGACACCCAGGGCAGCGTGGAGCCGTGAATCATTACTGAACACAGTGCGACGCCATTCACCACCACTCGCAGTGGTGAGCACATAGACTCTCATTCGGGAGGAAAATGGTTCAAATGTCTGTCGAGTAATCCAGATCTAGGTTTTCCGTGACATTAGTAAGTCGTTACAAGCATGTGCTGGGGCAAAGGACTCGGCTGATTTCCTTCTCCATCCTTTCGTAACCCGGCTTGTGCTCCATCTCTAATGACCACTCTGTCGACGGATCGTTAAACTCTAATCTTCCTTTAATAAAATATTCTCGGGTTTCAAGCCACGTCAGGTGGTTAACTGCCCACGAGCTTTCGGCAGAGATCTCCTCTGCGATTTTCAAGTGTTGATTGTCGTGTGAATGCCGCTGCCGTGCTTAATATAGCCGTGCCGCCGCCAGTGACGTCACTGGTGCCCCGTTCGGCATCGTAAATGTTTTGGTGGCGCGACCGCCGCGCCCATTTCAATTTCCCAATAAAAGGATCCCAGGGCTTACCCAGATCAAACCACCGTCTTCATTGTGGGTGCTGTCTGACAATTCGATCTCTGTTGCTTCATTTATTACGCTGTCCCACAAGCCGATGGTCTTTTCGTCGTATCCTGTCCACTCGTCTAGTATAGGGTGTCTAGGAAGCTGTGTTCTCGTATAGCTAGACAACAATTCAAGCAAACCTTATTAACGGAGTTTATTACATGTAAATTAAACTGACAATACTTAACTTTGCATTTTCACAAAGAGGTTTCGTAAGCAAATGGCGACATGCAAATAATCAGTATCATTTGGTATATACAATTTCAATGCAAGCAGCTAAAGCTAAAGCGTTTGGATGACGGCTCGTCTTCCAGTGCGGCCGCGGCTGGGCGGAGTGGCGCTTATATTCTCTTCGCATAGGGACCGCTCCTGCCGTGGTGTCGTACAAGTCAGCCTACTATTGGCTGACGTCGTCTCACAGCCCTCTCTGCTGTAACGTCCAGGCCGACGTGGCCGCCCTTGATGTTACCCCAGAACACTTTTAGTAATAGAAGTATCACCGAATGCAATTTTGGGTCCGTTTTTCAGTGCATGCTCTGCTACTGCTGATTTTTCGGGATAGCGTAGGCGGAACACCTTTCGTGTTCTACGCGGCGCTGTTCAATAGTGTGGACAGTCTGACTGAAATAAAGCTGTCCACACTCACATGTTATTTTGTATATCCCAGGTGTTCCGAGGCCTAATAGTCTTTCACAGACTTCATTAGTTGCCGTATCTATGCTGGGGTCCCGAAGACAGTCGATTTTATGCGTCTTCAGGAGCCGGCTAATCTTCACTGTTATTGAACAGCAAAACGGTAAAAACGCAATCGTCTTCCTGTTTTCTTCGGAGACCTTCTGCTTTCGAGTCTTAGATGAAACTGCTCGCGAAGTTTGTCTGTTGTTTTAACCGTTTTCCTAGCGCGCCCGGTTATCAGAGCGGCCTAACGCACGTCTTTCCGGAATGGGAAGGAATGCCTGGTCCCCGGCACGAATCCGCCCAGCGGACTTGGGTCGCGGTCCGGTGAGCCGGCCGGTGTGTGGATGGTTTTTTAGGCGGTTTTCCATCTGCCTCGGCGAATGCGGCAGGTTCGCCTTATTCCGCCTCAGCTGCACTATGTCGGCGATTGCTGCGCAAACAAGTTCTCCACGTACGCGTACACCACCATTACTCTACCACGCAAACGTAAGGGTTACACTCGTCTGGTGTGAGACGTTCCCTCGGGGGGTCCACCGGGGGCCGAACCGCACAATACCCCTGGGTTTCGTGTGGGGTGGCGGAGGGATGAAGTGGACTGCAGCAGTCGTCGTGGGGTTGTGGACCACTGTGGCTACGGCGGGGACGGAGTCTCTCCGTCGTTTCTAGGTCCCCGGTTAACATACAACCGTTTTCCTTGTAAACTTTACGTAAGTGGGTCGGCTCCCTCAGCAGGTTTTCGGCGTCTGAGACGGTTTCAGGTCGATGCACCAAAGTCCTCAGAAAAGTCCGTTTCTGTGCTGGATGGTGGTAGCTGGTGACGTGCAAATACCGATTCATGTGAGTGGGCTTGCAGTAAATGCTGTGATGGAGACACCCACTGGGTTTACGTAGGATAAGAACGTCCAAGAACGAAGTAGAAGGAGAATTAAAACTCTAATCGTTTACATGATGTGTGTGTGTGTGTGTGTGTGTGTGTGTGTGTGTGTGTGTGTGTGTGTGTATGTGTGTACAAAGTTACATAGACATCCGAATATGCCTACTGAGTGCTTTTTTGTGTGTCAGGCAGTGTATAAAACTGGAGAAATGTGAACACATATGGAAAATAAAGACAACGCCAAGGTCATCAGAGATGGAGCTGGGGATGGGAAAAGATGAGGAAGTGAAACGGTCGTGCCTTTTCAAAAGGGCGATCCTAGCGCTTGCCTTAAGAAATTTATAGAAACGATGGAAAACCTAAATCTCGGTGGGCAGACAGCAGGATCTGAACCGCCATCCTCCTGAATATGGGTCCTGAGTCTTACCACTACGCCACCTCGCTGGGCCCGTGCCATCTAGAGCCGTACCATTAGCATTTCTTAACCTCCGCCACACTCCGTACGAGGGACAGTAAGAAATTCGAAAAATACTTACGTAATTTATTTTTTCCTTTGCAAGTACATTTCTGCAGTCCTGTTACACACTGAAGTCTCCACGTGACAGTAGCGTTGCACTCAGCAACAGCAAAATAGCGCAGCCAATTGCTGGAGTGTCATTCGGTATTCGTCTTCTGCACTTGAAGGGGAACAACAATATAGCAATCCAGGGTGAGTTCTTGGAAGTATATGGCAACGAGGTACCATCGTATGACTCATTGGTTAGATGGCGCAGGTGGCTTAAATGTCTCTGAGGACTATGGGACTTAACATCGGAGGTCATCAGTCCCCCCGAACTGAGAACTACTTAAACCTAACTAACCTACCGATATCACACATCCAAGCCCGAGGCATGATTCGAACCTGCGACCGTAACGGTCGCGCGGTTCCAGACTGTAGCGCCTAGAACCGTTCGGCCACACCGGCCGGCTGGCGCAGATGTTTACATTGTGGTGAAACAAGTCGGAATGACGAGGTACGAAATGGTGAAGCATCTCTCTGCGAAGATTCGCAATGGAGGCTCTGGTGCTCCAAGACTGGTATATCACAAACTAACCGATAATGGAAAAAAGCGTAAATCAGTTATGGATCACAATGAATTCTGCCTCTGCAGCGGTGTGTGCGCTGATCTGAAATTTACTGCCGGGGCAGGACTCGGACCTGGAACCTTTGCCTTTCGCAGGCTAGTGCTCTGCCGCCAGCCGTCCAAGCAAGGCTCACGGCCCTTGAGAGAAGAGATATTGGCGGAAGCAAAGCTGTGAGGGCGAGTCGTGAGTCGTGCTTGGATAGCAGAGTTGGTAGAGTACGTGCTCGTGAAAGCCTTTGGTTCCAGGTTCGGGGCACAGCTTTAATCTGCCAGTAAGTTTCAGTCATGGATCAGTTTTCACCGTCTTTCAAACATTTTGAAATGATAAAGGTCGCCGCCCTCTGGGTTACGCAACTGCTTTCACCCACGCAAAATGCCCGCCCACCTGGCGCAGCAGCGTAAATATTGCAGCTGTATCAGGCCAATGTGTGTGATCTGTTCAGTCGATTAGTCACCATGGACGAATGCTGGCTGTGTCCCTTTGCCCCCGAGTCAAAAGAATAAAACAAGCAGTCGAAACATTTGAATTCACCACCGCCGAGAAAGGCGAATATTCAACAATGAAAGGGCAAGGTGACGGTGAGTAGTTTTTGGGACTGCCGTGAATGGTTCTAACAGATAACGCTCGGTAGGGGAAACCGTCGCAGAAACACACTTCCGAAGTTTCCTGACGACACTGTGAGAGGCACACAGGATGAAGGGTTGTGGGAAGCTGTCTAAAGGGGTGCTTTTGCTCCACGACGACGTCGCAGATCATTGTCCACTGGACACAAGCCCAAATGCTTCTCTTTTGGGCTGTCAGAATTTACTTCGTACGCCACATTTTCCTAACATGGCACCGGGTGACCTATTCCTCTTGCTTCGGATGAAGAAATCATTGCGTGACGGGCATTTGCGGAACGACTACGAGCGGTTCTAGGCGCTACAGTCCGGAATCGCGCGACCGCTACGCTCGCAGGTTCGAATCCTGCCTTGGGCATGGATGGGTGTGATGTCCTTAGGTTAGTTAGGTTTAACTAGTTCTAAGTTCTAGGGGACTGATGACCTCAGCAGTTAAGTCCCATAGTGCTCAGAGCCATTTGAACCAAGAAAGACTACGAAGTGATTTTCGAGGTGGATTATTTCCTGGATAGCCAAAAATCCAGATTACAATCAAGGTCGCCGCAAGCCATCCGCCAGCGAGAAAAATGCGACGTCTTTATCGTTGTAGTGAGTTCTATTCACGAAATTACCCATTTACTCCTCCGAATGCTAAAACATTTGGCTGACTCCATGTACATGGGGAGAAATGATTAGCGTCATAAAATAAGTAAACCAGACATCACAAGGAAAGGTTTAATTCGTTATTTTGCCCATGTGCTATTCGAGAGAGTACGGTAGAGAAAGTGGTTCTGTAAGCCCACTGCAGAACAGTTAATCGTGAATTGCAGGGCAATCTTGTAGTTGTCAATGTAGATTTTTGTGCTTTTTCTTTCTTCTGTTTCAATCATTCACACTGAGTATCTGCAGGACTATGTGTGTGTGTGTGTGTGTGTGTGTGTGTGTGTGTGTGTGAATTTCTAAGGGACCAAACTGCTTAGGTCAACGGTCCTTAGACTTACACACCACTTAAACTAACTTAAACTGACATATGCTAAGAACAACACACACACCCATGCCCGAGGGAGGACTCGGACCTCCGGCGAGAGAGGCCGCGCAGTCCGTGACATGACACCTCAAACCACGCGGCCACTCCGCGCGGCTGCAGGACTATAAAAAAAAGAAAAGAAAAAAAAATTGAAGCAACTACCGATTCACTTCTGGTGTGTGTCACAGCACAAACTCAAGCAGCATAGGAAACACGCCATTTCTATACTTAAAAGGGATCTGCACCTATTGGACATCGACGATTTTGTCCAAATTTATGGCGCGACTAAGGCATGGCCAGAAATGAAAGTGACAGAAGTGGTAGCTCCAGATGGACAAACATTTGGGAAAAACTAGCATTTTGGCAGGGGTCGATCGAGGCATGGACCACTTTCATTAGCGTTCTTTCCAGGCAGCCTTTGGCGCAGCGCAAAGAGTGCAGAAGAGTAAACCGAGGGTCGTGCGGTCGATTCTTTAGGCGTACACTTTATTTCCATTTTTTGCGTTACTTGCACTGCAAATAAACCGAAATAATGCTCAATACATTGTTTTCTTAATATTTTCATAAAAAGCAAGAAAAGAATAGGCAAGGAAAATTTGAGATAGCAAATAAATTTCCAAGAATCGTCCACGAGGACCCTGCAAATAACTTTCCAAGAAGGGATTGTAATTAAAGCGTGCAGGGCTTCGTGTTCCGTTAGTTTCATTTTGATCTTGAAGCAGCGTTACGCGCGGTTTGCTGCGAAGTGTATGATGAGAGAGAACCTTTGATGTATGTTAACCAATGCTTTTTTCTACGGTAAATTTAAAACAATAATCCAATTTTACATATGAACTTGTTGTGTACGCCTTACAATACTTTCCTGGAAATTTATTTGCAGAGTCCTTTTGGATGCTGTAACTACAGTCCTTTCTTGGAAATTCATTTTCCACCCCAAATTTGCCTTTTGTTTGCACGTCTTTTATGAAAATATTAGTAAATATAATACACTGAGCATTATTTCGGTTTATTTGCCTGTCCCCTATTTCGCGATAATACAAAATTAGATGCTCTTCTTTGAACTTTTTCTATGTTCCCCGACATTCCAATCTGGTAAGGCTACCGTATAGTGTGCCAATACTCCAGAAGAGGATGGATAAACATAGTGCAGGCTATGTCTTTGGTAGATTAATTGCATCTTCTCAGTATTCCGTATCTAAAGACCTCGTAGTCGACGAGGCGCTAAACTCTAATCTACATACCTCTCCTTCTAAGTGTTCTACCAATGAAAAGTAGTCTTTTTTTCGCCTTCCACACATTTTCTATACTACGTTTTCAATTTAACTTTTTTCGTAATTTTAACCCTTATATTATAGTTGAATCGATAGCCTTTATGTTTTTGGCTCTCCCAGACAGCCAAGTGACTCAGTGACAGCATCATCTGCAAGCAATCTAACAGGGCTGTTCACAGTGTCCCCTAAATCGTTTACTGCTACTGCTTGCACTTCGCTCGTCCACTTTCTTCCGGGGTACTGCTGCGTGGTGTGGTATCCGCATCGGATGGGATTGACAGAGGACATCGAAAAAGTTCAAAGAAAGGCGGATCGTTTTGTATTACTGCGAAATAGGGGAGAGAGTGCCACGGATATGATGGGCGAATTTGTGTGGCTGTTATTAAAGCAAAGGCAGGATTCTCTCATGAAATTTCAGTCACCGCATTCCTCCTCCGAATGAAAAAAAAATTTCTTTGGTGCCCATCTACATAGGGAGAAATGACGATTGTAATAAAATAAGAGCAATCAGAGCTCGCACGGGATGATTTACGTCTTCGTTTTTCCTGCGCACTGTTCGAGTGTGGGACGGTAGAGAAATAGTTTGAAGCGGTTCGATGAACTTTCTGCCAGGCACTTAGTTGTCAGTTGCAGCGTAGTCATATAGGAGTAGAAGTAGATGTAGGTATGTAGAACAGCAGAGGGCATAGGCGTATAACACTTCATTGGAGAACAGAAGATAAAACTTCTGTTTACTAGATGACTGTCTAAATACCGGGGAAGTCAGCCGTGGCGGAACATGCTTTTCAGTCGGATCATCAAGTAGTGAAATTTTCGGAAACTGAAGTTTTATGTACTACGACGAAGTATTATCCACGGTTATATAGAGAAGCTATCGAAATATATAAACATGGGGATAATTTTAACAGAAAAGAGGCTATGAAACTCAGCGATATATGGACAGTGGCACTACAGAATCGATGAGAAGTTTTTATCTTTGACGTACTATGATCGAAAGTTATATTTTATCCTTGACAAGGTTTATCTCTGCTATCACGTGAAATCCAGACCATAGGCCGTTCTTCGACGTCCGATTCGTCAGTCGGCAAGACTCAGCTCAACCAGGAGCACCTCCGAAGATGTCCAACGTAGTTTTGGACGAAACATCAGGGATAGAAGAGTTCCATGGACCACGGCCATACAACCCGGAAGAATTCTCGGCAGCTATAATCATAACAACAACTACCGACGAAAAGGAAACTGGAGAGAGCAACATAGCTCGAACCAGGGCCAACAGTATTCTAGGGACCAACAGCAAAGCAATAGCAGGAAATACAACTGTCACGGTCGATGGAATGACCAACGTTGCGAATATGTGGAATTGAGGCCACCTAACTCATCGCAGGGGTCACGCAGAGAAAATTCAAAATGGGAATTGACACACAGCCGCTGCGGACTCAGCTCAAAACAATGCCGCAGAAACTATCGGATCGAGCGATATTAATCTGTTAGAGTACGAAGATACAAGAGAACTGCTACGGGAAGAGAAGGAGATCATGGCACAACCGGATTTACACCCCATCATTCACATCACAGTTGGCAAGGTCAATCCAACCGGGAATGTGGACAGTGGAAGCCAAGTGACGGCGATATCGGATTCGGCATACAAGAAATGCACTGCGAATCATTCTTGGTCGGCATTCACGCTGAAGAGAACCAAAATCAGCGGCGCTCTGAGAGGGAAGTATACAGAAGTGCAGTTACGAACCAGGTTGACGTTCAGCTGCCAAGGGCATACCTTAGAAGCGAACTAGCGAACTTTCTGGTCGTCCCTTCTTTGGCAGTTGAGATAATATTTGACATGGATTTTCTAAATCAACAACCGGTCGTATTGGACGTAGGGCGAGGAGAACTGACATTACATAAAGACGGCCCCATGAAGATTTCCTTTGCCGACCACGCAATACGTGCGCAAATACCTGCCTAATGCCTCAGTCTAAAATACGCAGAAAAAAGAAGGGAAGAAAAAAATCAATCGTGGCACCATGAGTGTAGCCGCAACACTCAAGATGTTGAGCAAATTCGACGAGAGGCGCGCGATGATATTGATCACATGCTAGGGAATTTATTAAACATACCGACGCAGGAAAGGGAAGAGGCAGAGGGAGTATTAAAGGAAAACGCGGATGTCTTTCTACCGAAAACCGGAGCAATCCGAAATTTCATTATGCGTTTCGGGTACGGGAACACACTAAATTCTTTGTGCCTCCCTACCAAATCCCACAAGTCTACAGACAGAAGGTATTTCTTGAGATCAAAAGGATGCTTGGCGAAGACATCATTGAACCAACAGCTCCACGTACAACAACCCACTCACAGTCGTAGAGGAGGCTGACGGCTCGATCCGTTTGGTGCTGGATTCGCGCCAAATCAATACAATCATTAAGCCAGAGGCAGATCGTCCGGAAAAGCTGGAGGAACTCCTGCAAAATTTCCGTGGTGTTAAGGTTTTTTCATCTCTTGACTTGCTGTCCAGTTTCTGGCAAATTATGCTCCACCCAGAATGCAGGAAATACACGGCGGTACTTGCATTCGGGAAATTCTGTCGATTTAATCTTCTACCATTCGGGCTAAACGTGTCTTCATCTGCCTTCACCAGAGGACCCGATAGTATCTTAAAGGATTCCATTAAGCAAATGATCACCACCTACGCGGACGACCTCTTGATAGCCTAACTGACGTGAAGAGGACACAATGCGATCCTGAGAGAAATCCTACAGACCTTGAAACAATGCGGCGTAACCGCCAACATCACGAAGTCATGCATAGGAGCCTCACGAGTAAAATTTCTCGGACGTATCATTACCGTGGAAGTAATCACACCAGACCAGGACAAAATAGAGGCAATTACGAAATCTGCCGCACCAACAACCAAGAAACAACGACGTGGCTTCCTTGGCATCGCAAATCTCTATACACAATTCGTCCATGTGAAGAAATTAGAGACACCGCGGCTGTGCCAGCTCACAGGAAAAAAGACGCCGTGGGAATGGGACGACGTGGCGGAAGATGAATTCCAAGGCCTCAAAACCGCGCTGGTTAATGCGCCAATTCTTTCGCGTCCCAACCTGGAGGAGGACTTCTGCAAGGCGTCAGACAGCTCCTACTCTGGGACTGCTGCAGTAATTTTCCAACGATGTCAGCGAAGGGGAAACATGGTGCACAAAACCATTGCTTTTGGAAGCCGAGTCCTCAGCAAGCGTGAAAGAAATTATTCGGTTACTGAATTAGAAGCTTTGGCGGTTGTTTTCGGCTTCGAGAAATTTCGTTTTTTCTTGTATGGGAGAAAAACATGAGTATAAACGGACCACAAAGCCGTAGAATTCCTACTCACAGCGAGACTCCGAAACAATGTCTAACGAGATGGCTACTCTTGCTCCAGGAGTATGACTTTTCGATCACACACATACCAGGGATGGAGAACATCATTGCGGATGCGCTGTCAGGTTCACCTGTGGGGTAGAAACAAGTGAGACCAACTCACTGGAAGACAAACACTACAGCTTGTTCTATATGAAGAAGGTTGCATTTGAGAATTATGTAACCGCGAGCCTCAAGGACATCAGCAAAGAGAAGGACAGGGATCCAGGTCCATTTGCTTTAAAACAGAGGGTGAAAAACAAGAGGGAATCAAAACTGAGGCAGTTTTAATTGGTACGAAAAGACATTCTGTTCATTCTAAGTGAGGGCGAAGAAGCGCCATGGCGCGTTTGCATTCCAGATGAACTGGTTAACAAGACTATCTGACAAACGCACCTGAGTTACACACATTTTGGTTCCAGGAAGTGCTACTTAAAATTACGCACACTGTGCTGTTTCATGAATATGAACAGAAGAATCCGGAAGGTTTGGGCTGTCTGCAAAGCGTGTCAGAAGTCAAAGCACGTCATTGGGGCAACGCAAGCATCTCTGTATCCCACCATCCCATCAAAGTTGAAGCACCTTGCGGCATCAGATTTAATGGGCCCACTAGTGCGAAAAAATAGAGGATACTGCTACATCCTTGTGGTAGTACAGCTGATATCCAAGTATATCACTTTAACCCCGCTCAAGAACGTCACTGCGCAGTCAGTATGTAGAGCATTCTGCAAGAATTTCCTCACGCAAGACGGCCATGTCGACAGGATCATCTCCGACAATGGACCTCAGTTCCGGTCAGAGAAGTGGATAGAGATGTTGCGGAAACACAGAATCAAACCATGTTCGCTTCCATACGACATCCACAATCGTTCCCAGCAGAGAGAGTGATGAAAAGTCTGGGAAACCTCTGACATATCTACTGCGCGAAACGCTATCTGGGATATTTTATTACGTGACTTCCAGGACGTGATGAACGAGTTGCCACTCGGTGTCACCAAAATAGCACCAATATCAGTTCTCAAGAACGGGCAACTCACAGATCTCATACGTGAAGTTGTAAATTTTCCCGCGAACTCGAGAACAACACCAACAAGTTGTTGACCTTGTACTCAGTAGATAGCGTGAGGCAGGAGAGAAACGGAAAGAGAGCTTGGATAGAAAAGCACACGAGAGAGTACCGAATTGGCCAAAAAGTGCTCGTTAGAAGTTTCCATCTATCCAACAAACAAACAGCTGTGCCACAAATTCTATCCCATCTATTATGGACCTGTCCGTGTCCGGAGAATCGCTCACTTGAACTCTCTGAAGCTAGAGACCTTGAAATCAAGGAAATATCTTGGCATCCACCATGTCTGTCATGTCAATCCATTCGTAGAATATGTGTACATAGTAGATTTATAGATCAGAGAAGGCGCAGTATGTAAATAGTCTCCAAGGGTAAACTGTTTAACGTGATTTAATGTTGATATTGTGTTGCTTAGCATAATTTTCCATTTGCTCTATTTCGGTGTTATTTTGTTTGGTCGTCATTTCCAGAAGTTTTCAGCATGAGTTCTTGTTGAACGTGGTCAGATGCGCTGCGTATTTGTGAATCTGCACGCCAACATTCACTGGCAGGTGGCTGATTGAATTAAAATTCCGTTGCAAGTTACACGTCATCAACAACTGGCTCTTTTTGTGGCATATCAAACCAGGTATGTTGAAATACTAAATACCCGAAACGACTGAGTGCTGCTATTATTTCTTTGGACCTCACAGTTGTCCGATTTCCGCTCCCTGGAGAGCAAGACCTGTCGTATTTTGAGCGCAACTGAGCATCGTACTGTCATAGGATTCTCGTAGAAGAGCCTTCACAAGTATCACCATGGCCAAATAAATTGTTTCTGTTAACTTTCCGTGGTTTCTTGTACACTGCCCAAGGGATATATTCATGTCACTTTATGTTTTTCGTGGTGTCAAGACGGTAAATCGTTCCATAGAGCATGTGCGTCCCGATTTTCGGATGAGTTTCCTATGGTGTTAGCAGTCCACTCTTTGGGTGCGTATTGACGCTAAGATTCAGTGTGTTGCGAGCATGTGCGTCTAGATCTTCAGGTGTGTTTCGTATGGTGTTGGCGGTCCATGCTTTGGGCGCGTGTCGACGCTAAGACTCTGTGTGTTATGAGCCATCGCCTGTTGTGCAGTGTAGCCAGCCTCGTGGTGGAATTTTGTCAGCGCCATGTGAGCGCCGTAGGCGAATTATTGTGTATGGGAAACTAGCACGGACAAGTGCAAGTCACATTAGAGTGGCGAACCCCAGACCCAGAAACAGGAAGCAGAAACGAAGTTATGGACTATGGATGAGACTTATATTAGAGAAAAACTGTATCAGTATGCCTGTGTTTCATTTCATCAGCAGCGATCCTGACAGAGGAGATAGGAGACATCATTGTACTATGTAAATTTATGTGTACATAATCATAAATAAATGCCACCACAAAGATTTCAGGCAAATCACCAGCACCTGAGTGAGCACACACATTTCCTGACCACTTCAGCGTCAGCAGACAACACTACCGAACATCGAAAAATAAAAGAGGAGTACACAAGGAATGAAATGCATGAAATTTCGCTTTGATAGTATTAGCAAAGGCATAGAGTAGTACAATAAGCTAGTATTTAGTATTGGGAGAAGTCTGCACGTTTGGTGGAGGTATAGAGTTAGCGCCAGGGTAAAATTAGGGTGCATGACAGGAGTAGAACTAATAAAAAACATGTGCGCACACAAAGACACCTCACATCACATAATTTATGTCCATACAACATTAACAGGGCCCTGCAGTCATTAAAACTATTTTTAAATATTGTGTTCTTAGTAATAATATATATAGTAAAAAAATTTTTACTCATCATTATTTTCTTTTCTGCAAATTGATTATATCGATGTACCGACATTTGTGAAAGAATATGGCACTTGAGCACACTTGAGGATTGTGCGGACTCTGGAACCAATACGGCAGACTGGACCTCATGGACCACGCCAGCCAGCTAAAGGCGAGTGCAGCGGGCAGCTGTAATGAGTCACGTATAGCAACCCAGGTGTGGGGGACTGCCTGCAATTACGGAACCGGCCACTGCCAGCTGATGCTACGTCACGCAGCCCTGTCATCTACCAGCGGAGACGGCACGTCTCAAGCCAGTGCAGACAGCAGGGACGCCACCACATGTCAGCAACAAAACCCCTAGCGGCCAACAGTCCACCATGCCGCAAATCAAAGGACAAGCGAGTTGCGTGGCACGCCAGTCGGTGCGCACGCCGAGCCTAACCAACTCAGCAGCGTGCTGAGAGTCACGTGTCCCGTCGAAGCTCCACGCCAGCACGCGCATGTTCCGATGCAGAGGTGAACAGGAAGAGCAGGGCCGTCCCACGTCCTACTAACATTGAATCAGTTTCTATGCCAGGGGGCACGTTGCGCATCGAATGTAATGGTGTCACGCCAGTCCATGATGTCTGACTGCGACCTGACCAGGATGATGCCAAGGGTCCAGCTGCGGTCGAGAAATGGCCAAAATTGCTGGATGCCACCTGGACACCAGATGCAGCCAGAGACGAGAGAAAATGCCAGAGACGTCTGCCACCGCTTCTGCCATGTCATGCACTGAGTGAGAGGCCATTCCACTCTGGTGCAAATTGCTGTTCTTCAGTCCTACCAGTCACAGTTTGCGCATGTGCATAAGTGCCATGTTCACAATTCATGTGATATTTTCAAGTGTAAAATTTGTATCCCCAGGGGCCATTGAGAGGGGAGCGATAGGATACATTTCTATAATATCACTATGTAATATCTTTTTGTGTTTTTGTATGTTTCAATTACAGTGTCTTGATTGTGAGATATACATTTTTTCTGTGCATTTATTAATGTTATTGACAGTGATTATATGCCTGTATTTGTTTGCATGTTATAGTAAATAATACACAAATTTACACAACATAGGTAATAAGGCAAACAGATTACAAATGTGATTTGCTTGTTCACTGAGAATTTGAGAATGCATTTGTTTGATGATTGAAACCAAAGAGTGACAGAGCAGGGATAAATCAATGAGCAGAGAACAGTTCATATTCCAGGGCACTGTAAATGATTAGGGACATTAGATATCTCTGACCTCAGTATATGATGTGAATTGGTACATTTCTTTGCTGCAAGGCCTTTTAACCACATATCAAATGTTTAACGGAAGTCTGTGGTGTAGCAATGACCCCCTAGGTCTAACATAATAAATACACCTCACAGCAATGTTTATATGTACTCTTGCTGACCTGCTGTTTCATGTGCATGAATAACCCCCTGGAATCAATGAGTTCAAGCTAGGATGTGTTTTAGCCAAGGGCAATCCTCAATAGCAAAGTTAACTTTTTTCACACATATATCGGTTATGAGGATGAGATTCTCCTACTATTTTCAACGATTTCCTCTGGTTCATGTCACACTAAACAATATCGAAGTGAGTCACTACCCATGCAGAAATCAACAGGTAGAGGGCAGTGAGAGAGGACAAGTTACTCTTTCACCTATTTTTCGCATATGGAAAATTATTTAAGATTTCATTACAACCTGACGCACCTTGTGCAAGACTCTAGAAAGTTAACGGTCTGAGCAAAAATTGATGGAGCATGGTAGGGCGCTAAAAGCATGAGGTATTTTTATGAAACTTAGCTCATAGAAGCAGCATGTTGGGAGTTGAAAGCAACTGGCGGCGAGCCCATCCCTTGGTAAATCTTGCTGGACAGGCCCACAGCCGTACAGGGCCAACAGGGCAGCCCCTCATCGAGACAGGACTCCAACAGAACAATGCCAAGCTACCTGCCGTGGCGCCAGTGGAAGCCTGGGCTGGGGTGACAGTCTAAAGGAATGCGTCTACACGGTGTAGTCATAAAGAGAGCACTGTGTGCAGAGCCATGCATAATAAAAATTCACACTTTTCCCCCAGCTGTCTCTGTTGTATAAGAAAACTCCGGCATCTGAGAAACATTTGGAGATAATCCCTTCTCCCTCCGCAAAAACTAAAAAAAAAAAAAAAAAAAAACAAACAGTAATTGGCAGTTCCCTTTTTTTCAGAGACGCAGGTTTCTTAACTCTTGCCCTGGTTCGACATGAGTTTGTGCTGTCTTGTGGGAGGGGAGATTTAGCGCCTCTAGAGCCCTGTGATTGGCTCAAGCCAGGATGAAGGCAGCATCGTTTGTGCACGTTGCAGGAAAATAAAATATTTTCTGGCGTGGTGCGAGGCACTTGGGTGAGGGACATTGATCTGGTAACCACTTCTGGTCGAAGCTCTGGCATGTGTGGTTGGTACTTGGGACCTGCCCTGAGACTTAATTCCCTTACGAGTAGTTAAGACTGGGGTGCCTTGGTGAAGTTCTACCGACAGTGTGACTTCATACGTCTCGGACTACTCGTTTGCCGAGGGCACACTTATTCATTTCTGGTTTATCAGTCTTGACGTTTGATATCCTTGTGTGCTCTGTTGTATAAGTGAGCTAAATTGGTCCTTGGTACGACCAGTGAGCGGCTGTGTCACACACTGATATCTACTGTGATTTCAGGTCTCTGGTAGAGAGTAAATTGCGGTCTGTCTGCCTTATCGCTAGACCATGAGAGTTTTGCAATTCTTTCGTGACCGTGATCGATTCACAGGTGCCGCCTCCACGTCTCACTTCCACTGCACACATCTCGCCAGCTGCAAGTCGGAGTAAACAGGATAACGTATTGCCGCTCCGGTATTGTCAGAGCGTACAGATCTCAATTTCCACCTGCTCTCAGCTCCACCTTTGTAGAGAAACTTCAATAGATTTGATCAATCAAAGTTTTCTCAGCGTCAGATCAATTCAGCTTGCGTTATCGACATTTTTAAGGCCAGAGTACTTGACTCACTGTTCACCTAGTTAAATTTTGTCTGCCACCCAGGATTCAACCAGTGGAGTAGTAAATAACCTGTTTAGGGTATTCAATCGATAACTTGTTTAGTATAATTTATGACTTGTTATGAAAAAATAAATGTTGTTAGTACACTAACTTTTGCCTACATTCTCAATCATTTAAATAGTCCCACCAGGGTTACCTTCCAAACGTTCATCTGGGTAACCTGTCTGAAGTTGTCCCCGAGCAAATTTCATTGACGGGCATCCAGCCCTGCTTCCGGTAATCGCCCTTTTCTCAAATGAAGCACATGGAATTTAATCTTGTTGTCCAAGATTCATTTATAAAAAACAAGTGTGGCGTGGTATTTATGTACTACATGTGACACACCTTAGTCATTTGCTTTCATTTCTACATCTACATCTCTTCTCTGCAAACCACCATGATGTGCATGGCATTTAGTAGGGTTTCTTCCTGTTCCATTCACGTATGGAGCGTGGAAAGAATGATTGTTTGAATGTCTCTGTGCGTACAATAATTATTCTAAACTTTTCCTCACAATCCCTACGTGAGCGATACGTAAAGGGTTGTAGTGTGTTCCTATAGTCATCATTTAAAGCCAGTACTTGAAACTTTGTTAATAGACTTTCTCGAGATATTATACGTCCATCTTCAAGAGTCTTCCAGTTCAATTCCTTCAGTATCTCTGCGACACTCTCCCCCTGATGAAACAAAATTATGACAACATGTGCTGCTCTTCTCCATATACATTCAATAACCCCTGTTAGTCCTATCTGGTACGGGTCCCACATGAGCAATATTCCAGAACCGTTCGCACAAGTGATTTGTAAACAATCTCCTTTGTAGATTGATTGCCCTTCTTCAGTATTCTACTAATAAACCGAAAACTACCACCTGCTTTACCAACGACTATGTGATCATTGCATTTCAAATCCTACAAAATGTTACATCCAGTTACTTGTATGAGTTGGCCGATTCCAACAGTGATTCATTGATATTATAGTCATTTTTCTGTTTTGTGAAGTGGAAAATTTTTCATTTCAGAACATTTAAAGCAAGTTTCCCACCTCTGCACCACTTTGAAATCTTATCAAGAGCTGATTGAATATTTATGCAGTTTCTTTCCGACAGTACTTCATTACAGATAACTGCATCATCTGCAAAAAGCCCCATTTTGCTATTAATACTGTCTGCAAGGTCATTAATATACAACATGAACAGCAAGGGTCCCAGCTCACTTTCCTGGTACACTGGAAGTTATTTCTACACCTGACGATGGCTCTCCATGCAAGATAACATGTTGCGACCTCCCTACCAAAGAGTGCTCAATCCAGTCACAAATTTCATTTGATACCCCATATGATCGTACTTTTGAAAATAAGCGTAGGTGTGGGACTGAGTGAAATGCTTTTCGGAAATCAAGAAATACTGCATCTACCTGATTACCTTGATGCAAAGCTTTCAGTATATCATGTGAGAGAAGTGCGAGTTGGGTTTCACTTGATCGATGTTTTCTAAATCCATACTGGCTGGCAATGATGAGATATTGTGTTAAAGGTACTTCATTATGTTTGGCGTCAGGATATATTGTAAAATTCCACAACAAACCCATGTTAAGGCTAATGGACGGCAGGTTTGTGGATCACTTCTACTACCCTTCTTCCAGACGGGTGTGACCTGTGCCTTTTTCTAAGAACTGGGCACAGTTTTTTTGTTGTTTGAGCGATCTACGATGGATTACAGTTAGAAGAGGGACTAGCTCAGCCACAAATTCAGTGTAGAGTCTGCCAGGGATTCCATAGGGTCCTGGAGCTCTGTGCAGTTTTAACGATTTTACTGTTTCTCAACACCACTGACATTATTACTTATTTCACTCATCTTTTCAGTATATTAGGAATAAATTGGAGCAATTCTCCTGGGTTTGCCTTTGTAAAGAAACATTTAAAAATGGAGTTAAGCATTTCAGCTTTAGCTTTGTTACCCTCAGTTTCAGTTCCTGTCTCATTCACTAGGGAGTGGACACTAACTTTGTTGCCACTAACAACTTAAATACGACCAGAATTTCTTTGGGTTCTGAGAAAGATCACTTATAATACTCTGCTACGGTAGTCGCTGAAGGCATCACTCATCGCTCTCTTGACAGCCAAACGCGTTCCATTCGCCATCTCTCTACCAATAGCTCTACGTTGTTTTACACCTATAATGCACTCTGTTTCATTAGAAGTTTCTTTACAGTGACTGGATACCATGTAGGTTCCCTCCCATTATGAACTGTTCCACTGGATACATATCTATCCACTGTGTGATCAACTATTCTTTTAAACTTGTGCCAGAGTGCCCCTACAAGCTCCTGCCCTTGCTGAAAGTTCCAAATTTCTCATTTAGACATGACACTACTGATTTTTTTCTAGTTTACTGAACATATATATCTTTCTGCTTGTTTTATTTGTCCTTTGTACTTTGGTAATCATTGTTGCCACAACCGCGTCGTAGTCACTGATACTAATTTCGATGCGCGCATCCTCAAAGAGGTCGAGTCTATTTGTTGCCGTTAGATCCAGTTTTTAGTAATTACTATTTTCCCTCTTCGTGACACAATCTTGAATATCTTGACTGTTATAAAATATGAACTCTGGGTTTCGTAAATCACAGAATTATTCAAAAAAAAGTGGTTCAAATGGCTCTGAGCACAATGGGACTTAACATCTGTGGTCATAAGTCCCCTAGAACTTAGAACTACTTAAACCTAACTAACCTAAGGACATCACACACATCCATGCCCGAGGCAGGATTCGAACCTGCGACCGTAGCAGTCCTGCGTTTCCTGACTGAGCGCCTAGAACCGACAGAATTATTCCTTATTTTGTGGAGGCAGAAGACCTGATTGCCATGGGCGCTTGAACGTACACCACTCGATCGCCTAGGCGCTCAGCGGTTTCATTCACATGGAGATCATCAGAACTATTAACCACGGATTTTGTTGAGTTTTGTGTTGTGGAGGGACCTGTCCCGAGTACTTGGCTAGTGATTTTTCATGCTACAGCCTCTAGTTTCCGATAAAATCGATCCTGAATTTTTAAGTGTGGTTCGTTTACCCGTAACGTTAGTCAGGTTTTGACCAAGTTAGCGTAGTGTGGCAGCTGAAGCTCACGGCCACAGCGCAGGCGATACTGGTTCAAATCCCGTCCGTATACTTCCCTTTCTGCAAATTTCGTAGTGCAGATAATCATTCAATAGTAAATGTCACTCTAAATTATTAAAAACGTCATTTCCACCGTAGTTATTTCATTAATAAATCAGTCATTAAGCATACTTTCTTCAAATGTATATTCTGTTTGTTAGAGAATAGACTAAAGAATCGTCTTACTCGCTGTTGCTTGTATCATTTGCTGTGCTGCTATACTGTAACAGAATTACAAATGGTGTTTGTCATAGATACAACCGAAACATAAATTCGTAAAACAAAAAGGTAACTGAATGAAAGCTACTGTCTTGCAGGCACGCAGATATTTCATAAGCAGAGTCCGGAAACACAGTTAGATTAAATTAAAAAAGACTGATCTTTCTTCGATCAACTGCAATGATCAGCACTGTGGAAGCACGTGCACTAAATTGATGCAGAATTAAGGAATGTATTTTTATAAAATCTTCCTTCGAAGCGATTTCTCTATTAGTCCTCAGCAAGTCGAGAGCACTAGTCCCCAAGAACTTAGAACTACTTAAACCTAACTAACCTAAGGACATCACACAACACCCAGTTATCACGAGGCAGAGAAAATCCCTGACCCCGCCGGGAATCGAACCCGGGAACACGGGCGCCCCTTGTTCCGCAGAGGATCTATTGTATATCGATTGGTACTGGCAGCCGGTTTTAGTGTATCAGGTACTTAATTGAGCCCAAAACTAGGGATTCGTACTTTTGTTTGTATCTGGAATCTTTCCGCTGCTCCTAACACTTGCTCCATCGTTGCGAACTCTTTGGAGCTGTCCAAAAATTTGGAGTTTTAACTATCAACCACAAACCGAGTACACATTTGAAGGAAAGTGCTGCGGTGATTGATTTAGTAATGAAATTAATGCGGTGGACATGATTAGCTTTTTTAATAACTTTGCGTGACATACAATATTTAATGATATTCTGTACGATCATGTTATAAAAGAAGAAGAAAAGGAAAAAAAGAAAGAAGTACACACGCAAGATTCGAACACGTACTGCAGTGGCAGTGAGCTTTAGCTGCTACGCTATACCCACGTGCTCGGAATAGCACCAGCTAAGGGTACGCATAACATCGATTTTCATGGAAACCAGGGGCATGAAAAACGGCTAGCCAGGTACTCAAGGCAGGCCGCACTACAGCGTAGTTGATGCATGAGGGAAACTTCACAAGCCAAGATAGCTGACAAAACATTTTATTGCATGGTCGGTTTCGACAGAGCTATGCTGGCATAGCCGCACCTTATGCTTCAAAATTTTTTTCCTGTTGTCCATCAAAATGGCTCTGAGCACTATGGGACTTAACTTCTGAGGTCATCAGTCCCCTAGAACTTAGAACTACTTAAACCTAACTAACCTAAGGACATCACACACATCCATGTCCTAGGTAGGATTAGAACCTGCGACCGTAGCGGTCGCGCGGTTCCAGACTGTGGCGCCTGGAGCCGCTCGGTCACCCCGGCCGGCTGTTGTCCATTATTGTATATTGCAACACTGATGGACAACATACTGTAAAAAGTTTTAAAGCATAAGATCCTACAATGACAGCGTAGCTCTGTGGAAACAGGTCATCCAGTAAAATGCATTCTGAGCGATATTGACTTTTGAAGTTTTGTTCAGGTATCATATATTACAGATTGCACTCAGACTGACCAAGTCAGGAATATACAGGGTGAATCACATAAAACTTACACCGCAATATTGTGGTAATGGATATTGCTACAGAGGTGCAGGTTTCATCGAATAGATTGGTAGTCGCTGGCTCGTACTGTTGGCCAAAAAATACGTCGTAATAATACAGAGGGGTCCATAAAAAGTTGACTATGTTTGATACTCAGTATTAATGGAACACAATGGCATACCGTTACAATTATTTTATGTGTTCAAAGCGACGCGCATTAGCAACCAAACAACGTCGATGCCACTGAACTGTTGACCGAATAACGGCTGACAGTATTGCCGGTGTGATAGCCGCACAGGGAGCCTTGGTGGTATCTTGTAGCTCGTACAGTATAGCTGGCTTCTGTCGATAAACTTTTTCAAGGTCCGCCATAGGTAAGCTGTCAAGAGGTGTAATGTCTAGAGACGTGGAGTGTACTCGACAGCTCTGCTTCTACCTATCCATCATCCAGGTAGATTTTCATCCAAGTAGGCTCTGACATCTCTCTGGTAGTGAGATGGCGCGCCATTTCGTTGAAGTTAAAATCTTTCCTTTCCAAACACCTCTCGGATGGCATGTAAAATCGATGTTTGCAGCATATGAAGATACACCTCACCAGCTACGGTACCTTCAAAGAAGAGTGGGCCTATCAAACAGTGCGATGACAGACCGCACCACACATTAACACCCGGCTGATCAACAGGTATGTCCACGTGAACGTGAGGATTTTCAGGAGACCAGTAAACGAAGTTGTGGCGGTCAGTTTGAACTGCGCCTCATTAGACCAGATAACCATCCCTGCAAACCGTTCACCGTCGCGAAGCATGCCGTCAAACCATTCACAGTACTTCATCCTTTGATCCGGGTCGTCCTCGTTCACAGCATGCAGTGATCTTGGAATGTACACTTTCCACTTTGCAGCCTTCGTAATTCGTCGTATGCTTGATCGGCTTACTCCGCTTTTCACGTGCACCCTGTTCCACAAATTTGTGAGTTGACCTAGTAAAATGTTACAACGCAGCAGCGCTGGAAGCTGGACCTGCTCATGTTTTTGGTCGGTCAGACCTTTCCTTATGCATGTCCTGAATAGTACCGTCGCTTCAAATTTATTCCGAATACGATAAATTGTTGCACGTGTTGGTGGCTGAGTCCCGTACACATTACGCCATTGTCGCTGAACGCCCGTCATGTTTTCGTACTTCCAGTACCACTCCAATGCGGCCTTGCATTGCGCAAACAACAGTCTTAGTTCTGTCACTGCTGCACTATCATCTCATTGAAAACGCGCGCCAAGATCTGCTGAAAAAAAAAAAACAATGAACTACGCTACCCTGCAAAACTGCAACGGTATGTCTTTTGTTCCAAAGATATTAGTTATCAAAGAGTGTCTATATTTTCTGGACGTCTCTACTTCGAAATTGTGTTTTTTGTGCCAACATTCACTTTTTTAAATGCAACAATGCGTACTGAGATTAACAAACTAAAAGTAGGGTACATTAGGATGCCAGTGGTGTTTGTTGCAGGATTCTAGTGCGAGTCGTCCACGAATAACTTATTTTGAAAAGTTTCCACGCCGACACTTGTTTGTGCCATTCAGCCGGCGTAGTTGCTAGGTACGATGCTGTTATGTTTGCTTACTGTGTGCATGTGTGTTCCTTGGGTGCACTGCGACTTGTTAATCGGGTAGCGTGTGACAGTCCATGCAGCAGGTTGAGAGTGGACGCTGGGATTCACCAATTGAGAAAAAGCGGACATCCTCACGGTGTATGGAGTGTGTAAGAAGAACCCAGTTCGTTCTTGTTCGGTCAAGCAGTAGGTCATAAGAGGATAGTGGATTTTACCAATGCAGAAAAAGCCGAAATGCTCAAGTTGTATGGAGCATGTGGGAAGAATGCAGTTCGTTCTTGTTCTGTGTATGCAGCAAGATATCCCAGTATACCTGTGGGGCGGGAAGTTAAATAAGAATATATCTACTGTCGTTTCCAAGAGTTTGGAAACTGTTTTTGCAGTCAGCCAGAAAGCGATGGAGAACATGCTGACTATAGTTTCCAGGCTGCAAGTCCGCATTCTTCTTGTGTTCACTGTAATGTTTCTACTTTCTATTTACTCCGTGTAATCAGGAACTATGATTATAAGTAAAAGTTTTGCATTCTGTCTGATTTACTTATTCAGTAAAAGTTTACACGCACAAACATAGTAATATTCCCGATAAGCCCGACCAGCTAGCGGCGCGGTCTAACCCGCTGCTTTTCGGCAGATTAGTGTCGAGGTCCGTTGTGCCGGCCAGCCTGTGGATGGTTTTTAAGGTGGTTTTCCATCTATCTCGGGGAATAAGGGCTGGTTATCCTTATATTCCGCATCAGTTACACTGCGCAAACACTGTTTCCACGTACGCGTACGCCATAATTACTCTACCACGCAAACATTTGGGGCTACACTCGGCTGGCATGAGACGTTCCCGGAAGAGGGAAAGGGGGAAGGGGGGGGGGGAAGGGGGGTCCATTGGGGGCCGAACCGCACGATAAACGTGGGATCGGTGTGGGGCGGCAGTAGGGTGGGCGGATTGCTGTGGCCTGTCGTCGGGTTGTGGACCACTGAGGGCTATGGAGGGACGTAGCCTCTTCGTCGTTTCTAGGTCCCTAGTTTAATACAATACAATATTCCTGACAATAATAATAATAATAATAATAATAATAATAATAATAATAATGTCACTATCATAACTGCTCTATGAGCAGTTCAGAGGCGACCTCTACGGTAAGCACCACTCATCAAAGTTAATTGCTCGTCACAAAAGTGGAAAATAATCTCACCACTTGCCACGCTGTTTTGTTAACATTACGGGCGGCACACAAACACTTACTTCCGTGAAACTAAGACGATCTAGGACGGTGTACAGTCCTCGCGAGTTCACTTCCTATTTGTACCGAAAACATGCTTTTAGCAGCAGACTGGCTGTGACGTCATCCGAAGTAGCGCGTAAGCTGGCGTTTGATTGACGCGGACCGGTTGATAGCTAGGTGCGAAGTGAGTCTTTAGAAATCTTAACGATCCAGGACTGTGTACAGTCCTCGCGAGTTCAGCTCGTTTTTCTGAGTCTGATACTTAGCGCCTTCAGTTTTGACCAAAATATTGCTCCGATCAGGTTGAGTCTTGTAACAATTGATTGCGACATACATAAGCATAGCCTGAACAATTTTTGGCTTTCTGTCTTTATTATTTAGCGCCATTTGAGTTTTACTTAAAACAATGTATTTAGCGAAATATATATTGACAAAGTTCGGAAAAGCTACTTTAATTTTTAATTTCTTTCTTAGATTATGGCGCAATACCTTGCATGCTGCGCATTATGATGAGTGACGCCAGTAACAGTGAACTGGGGGAAGTCTCTGCACACTCGCTCGCCTCTGTACCTCTCAAATGGAACAGCGGTTGTTTCGCCACAAACCATCTCGACAGTTATTTACCTACCTCTTCAACCAGTTACGTAAAAGTGGTAGTGTAACACCTAGATAACGTAACAGAAGGAAACAAGGGACGACAGAAGAGGGGGAAATTAATGTTCTTGCTGCTGTTGCAGTTCATCCGCAGACCAGCTCCTACACAATCGTACGAGGAAGTGGCTTGAGTCAGGAAGTGTCCTACGCATTCTCCATCTTCATAGGTTCCCACAAAACCTTCACCTTCATAGGTCCTTTTTTTTTCTATGGGACCAAGCTGCTGTGGCCATCGGTCTCTAGTCTTACACACTACTTAATCCAACTTAAACTAATTTACGCTACGGACAACACACACACCCATGCCCGAGGGAGGACTCGACCCTCCGACGAGGGGAGCCGCGCTAACCGTGGCAAGGCGCCCCCCTAGACCGCACGGCTGCCCCGCGCGACTACATAGGTTCCATCCTTATCACATCCGTCTCCATCAAGAGCTTCATGTAAACGATTATGAGAATCGTGTTAACTTCCGTACATGGGCATTAAGACAGGATACTCCAGATGCATCTTGTATCTTGTTTAGTGATGAAGCCACATTTACCAATTTATATCGCCGAAACATGGACTATTGATCTGTTGACGATTCCCGTTGGCTTCGTAAGGTGGAACGTCAGTGTTCATGGAGTATAAACGTACAGTGTGGGATAATGAACCATCAGTTCACAGACGAATTAATGAAAGTGCACAACTATCACAGCCTTCTATCAGACCTCTTCCATGGATGCTAGATGACGTTTTTCTGCAGAGTAGGAGGAACCTGTGGTACCAATACGACTTCTGGCACGAAACACTGCAGCATGTCTTCCCGAATTGTTTCCAAATCGTTGGACTGGGTGCGGAGGACCCGTAACCTGATCGGCCCGTTCCCAGGATTTGACGCTGTTGATATTTTTCTGTGGGGAAAGGTGAAAGACGCTGTCTACAAGGACATACCGCCTTCACCCGATGATAAACAACGGCTATTACTGCAGCCTGCTCGGACAACTTGGCTGAAATACTAGCACGTGTGCAACAGTCGTTCCATATCAGCCTGGAAGCGTGTATTGTCACTGCCGGTGGTCATTTTGAACACAACTTTTGATGGTTAGGTGTCTCATTACTGCCCAGAACCCAGGTAACTAGTGATTCCAGTTGTGTTGATTTTAGTGTGTAGTACTAGTATTGTACAAGTGTCGGCGTGAGAACTTTTCAAAATATGTAGTCTCGGAAACAACTCGAATTGTAACCTGCAAAAACACCACTGACATCCTAATTTAATGTCAATAAACATTATTCCACTTAAAAAAGTGTATGTCTGTACAAAAAATCCACTTTCTAACTATTATCACAAAAAAATGTGTGAAATCTTATGGGACTTAACTGCTAAGGTCATCAGTCCCTAAGCTTACACACTACTTAACCTAAAGTACCCTAAGGACAAACACGCACACCCATGCCCGAGGGAGGACTCGAACCTCCGCCGGAACCAGTCTCACAGTCCATGACTGCAGCGCCTTAGACCGCTCGACTTATCCCGCGCGGCAACTACTATTACAGTCTATTGATTGACTGTCAGTACGAGACCCATGACTACCAATCTATTCTGTGACAATCGCATCAACAGCACTTTCCATTTTCGCAATATTTGCGGTGCAAATTTTAGGTGATTCACCCTGTACATTATAAACATGTAAGCTTCAAGTCAGATTACGAAATCTTATGTAGACGGTGATTCTTTTATCGTCTTGAAGGTTAAGTCTGCAAAATTTAGTCAATACTGAAATGAAACTGTAGATTCATATGAATTTCAAACAAACAAATGAACCTCTTTACATACAGGGTGTTCAGAGATTTTCGTTATAAAGTTCTAGCACTTGCAGAGGCGAGTGAGTGCATAATACCTTTAATAGGATCCCATGTCCAGAAACGTCATCCAACGACACTACAGAGCGCCAAAGTTATAGATACCGACGCCTGTAAATGGATATATACTGTACGGGCTGATTCCGTGATGATGTTACAGACTTTCTAGGATGATCGAGAAGAATGATATATCTATTTGAGATAAGGGTCCTCCTACGAAACGAACGAGCCGGAAATTATAAGCGAAAACCGTTCTGATAGCTCTGGTAGAACAAGAAAAAATGTCTAGTAAACACGGGCTCTAAAACGCGTACCTTAAGAGCTACGACACCTTTTGAATAGAGGAGATGCGTTTCATGGTAGCGAAGATGAACAAGTGCTAATAACCCCTCCGGTGCACATTTTAGAGCCTATGTTTACTGGTTATTTTTTCCCTGTCATGGTCCATACTACCTTCTCTGAAAGTTGCCTATCCTACAATCTTAGCAACAATAGTAGCAGTACACGTATTTCACTGTGAGAGGTATCAGAATCGTTTTCGCTTATGGATATCGACTCGTTCGTTGCCGGTATAGAGACCCTTACCTCAGATTGAGACATCATTCTTCTCCATCATCCTAGACAGTTTTTAACATCATCACGGAATCGCCCTGTATATACATACATTTATTGGCGCCGGCCTTGATCGAACGACTTTCTAGCGAATGGAATGTTTCACTTATCTGGGCGCAAAGACAGAAGCAAATGGCAGCAATTCGACAGAAATTACGACCCGCATAAATGCTTGTAATCGATATTATTTTGGAATGCTGTGACATTTTAAATCCAAGCTTCTATCACGAGAGACTAAGTGCCGATTATATAAAACCCTGATACGCCGAGTAGTTACGTGTGGCTCAGAAACATCGACGATTACAAAGCAGGGTGAAAGTAGACTAAGACCACACAAAAGAAGTATATTGATTTGAATCTTTGGACCTGTGTATGAAAATGGGAGTACGAGGAGGCTATGGAATGATGTGCTTTGTGACTGCTATAAGGAGGATGATGTGTTGTAGGTCATAAAGTTGTGTAGATTGAGATATGTAGATTGGACATGTAATACGACTTGATGAGACGGATCCTGCAAGGAAAACCTGCTGCAGTGAAGCTGGAGAGAGAAGAACAAGAGGACAAGCGAGCTTGAGATGGAGTGATGAGGTTGGAGAAGATGCTGCCCGAGTTGGTTACCGTAACTGGAGATCTACAGCGAAGTCCAGAGAGGAATGGCGGAAAATTTTCGAGGAGACAAGTTCCATCCTGGGATGTAGTTCCAATGGAAGAAGACGGACGTCGGTGCCTATAAGTTTGACGCTCTGTAGCGTCGTTGGATGGCGTTTCTGGACAGGGGATCATTTTCAAAATATTGCGTACTCAGTCCCCTCTACAGGTCCTACAAATCTTGTGTACTCAGTCCTCTCTACAGGTCCTATAAGTTTCGTGTACTCAGTCCCGTCTACAGGTCCTACAAGTCTTGTGTACTCAGTCCCCTCTATAGGTCCTACAAGTCTTGTGTACTCAGTCCCCTCTACAGGCCCTACAAGTCTTGTGTATTCAGTCCCCTCTACAGGTCCTACAAGTCTTGTGTACTCAGTCCTCCCTACAAGTCCTTCAAGCCTCGTGTACTCAGTCCCTCTATAAGTCATACAAGTCTTGTGTACTCAGTCCTCTCTACAGGTCCTACAAGTCTGTAACGGGAGTTTCTGAACACACCAGAGCATTCTCTGCCAGTTGCTTTCATTAATAGCAACTTTTTTCCCCTCTACGTAACACACTCTTGAAGGTCTTACCTGACATAAAATATGAACGTTGTGTTTCATAACTCACAAAGTTATTCGTTATCAGGTGGTAGCAGAAGACGTGACTGCCATTGGCACTTGGACCAGTTGATTTTGGGGGCGGTCAGCACTTTGATTCGGTGTAACAGATTTAACGCACTCTGTGAGCGAACTGTTGGAATAGGACCCACGTCACTTGTCGGAGACAAGCTCTGCCTGATAAGTAATGTCAGCCCATTTCTCAGATTTTTTGATCACGACGCTTGGCAGCCGACCGGCCAGGGTGTGCACGTGCGCCGCCGCCGGATCGGTGGCGGCTGCGCGCGCCGCCCCCGGCAGCGCAGCGCCGGCGTCGCGGCTGCCGCAGTGGCGTCGGTCAGTGCGGCAGTGGCCGGCACGGCGGAAGCGCGCCCGCATCGATTCGCCGTGGAGGCGGCGGCAGCGGCAGCGAGGTGGGCCGCGTCAGTAGGGCGCAGCGCGCGGCCGGGCCATGCCGACGGGCAGCGCGACGGCGTGGTTCCTGCTGGCGACGCTGGCGCTGACGGCGGCGGCCACGGCGCTGCTGTGCGCCGCAATGATGACCGACCGCTGGGAGCAGCTGTCGTGGAGCCGCGCGCGCCTCAACCAGTCGCTGGCGCCGGTCGCGGCCGAGTGGCTGCTGGGCGGGCGCGTCGCGCGGCTCGTGCTCGGCGTGACGCGCCGCCTCGCGCCCGGCTCCGCCTCCGCCTTCAGCCGCCAGGAGGACGCCGTCTTCCTCGTGCCCACGCACGGCGGAATCTGGACGCTTTGCACCTCGCTGACCGGTCAGTGCCTCTGCCCCCGCCCCTGCCTTGTCTCACCTCGCACGGCGTCCGGCACCACACTGTCTGCCACTAGACTGACCGAGATGCGGGGAGACCTGCACAGGAACTAGCAGTTGACTCTCTGCATAACGGATACAAAGTACTCCGCATAAACAGGCGGAAACAGCCATAATCGATTATAAGATTCACGAACAATCAATGGTGTCACAAATACACTGACGAAAATTGGATGTGTCACGCCATGAAGCGCCAGTCCAATGTTTACGAAATTTGCGGAGAAATTCATCGCTCAATGGGTATTAAACCGAGTTCTATTCCATTCTGAACTGATATCTATACTGAAGAGCTAAAGAAACTGGTACACCTGCCTAACCGAGCTAGGCGGCGCAGTGGTTAACACACTGTACTCGCATTCTGGAGGACGACGGTTCTATCCCGCGTCCGGCCATCCTGATTTAGGTTTTCCGTGATTTCCCTACATCGCTCCAGGCAAATGCCGGGATGGTTCCTCTGAAAGGGCACGGCCGACTTCCTTCCCCGTCCTTCCCTAATCCGATGAGACCGATGACCTCGATGTTTGGTCTCTTCCTCCAAACAACCCAACAACGCTTGCCTAATATCGTGTAGGGCCCCCGGGAGCACGCAGAAGTGCCGCAGCAAGACGTGGCATGGACTCGACTAATGTCTCAAGTAGTTCTGAATGGAACTGACACCATAAATCCTGCAGGGCTGTCCATAAATCCCTAAGAGTTCAAGTGGGTGGAGATCTCTTCTGAACAGCACGTTGCAAGGCATCCCAGACATGCTCAATAATGTTCATGTCTGCAGAGTTCGGTGGCCAGTGGAGGTGTTCAAATTGGGGAGAGTGGTCCTGCAGCCACTCTGTAGCAATTCTGGACGTGTGGGGTGTCGCATTGTCCTGCTGGAATTGCCAAAGTCCGTCGGAATGCACAATGGACATGAATGGATGCAGGTGATCAGACAGGATGCTTACGTACGTGTCACCTGTCAGTCATATCTAGACGTATCAGGGATTCTATATCACTCCAACTGCAGACGCCCCACACCATTACAGAGTCTCCACCAGCTTCAACATTTCCCTGCTGACATTCAGGCTCCATGGATTCATGAGGTTCTCTACATATCCGTATCCGCTAGATACAATTTGAAAGCCGGCCGGAGTGGCCGAGCGGTTCTAGGCGCGACCGCTACGGTCGCAGGTTCGAATCCTGCCTCGGTCATGATTGTGTGTGATGTCCTTAGGTTAGTTAGGTTCAAGTAGTTCTAAGTTCTAGGGGACTGATGACCTAAGAAGTTAAGTCCCATGGTGCTCAGAGCCATTTTGAACCACAATTTGAAGCGAGACTCGTCCGACCAGGCAACATGTTACCACTCATTAACAGTCCAATGTCGGTGTTGACGGGCCCAAACGAGGCGTAATGCTTTGTCTCGTGCAGTCATCAAGGACATCCGATTGAGCCTTTGGCTCCGAAAGCCCGTGTCGATAATGTTTCGCTGAATGGTTCGCACGCTGACACTTGTTGATGGCCCAGAATTGAAATCTGCAGCAATTTGCGGAAGACTTGCATTTCTGTCACGTGGAACGATTCTCTTCAGTTGTCGTTGGTCCCGTCCTTGGAGGATCTTTTCCGGCCGCAGCGATGTCGGAGATTTGATGTTTTACCGAATTCCTGATATTCACCGTACACTCGTAAAATGATCGTACGGGAAAATCCCCACTTCATCGCTATCTCGGAAATGCTGTGTCCCATCGTTCGTCCGCCGACAATAACACCACGTTCAAACTCACTTAAATCTTGATAACCCGCCATTGGAGCAGCAGTAACCGATCTAACAACTGCGCTAGGCACTTGTTGTCTTATGTAGGGGTTACCGGCCGCGGCGCCGTATTCTGCCTGTTTACATATCTCTGTATTTGAGTATGTATGCCTATACCAGTTTCTTTGGCGCTTCAGTGTATTATCAACATCAGTATGAGATGTGACTTCCTTGGGCAGGAATGCTCTGTTATATTCGTGGGGGCAACAGCCTCCGATTGATTCCTTGCCGTTCCAGAACCAAATGCTGTGTAGCTTCATGAAGATTGCCGACTGGAGACAGGTACGAAATATAATGCCTTCACATCACATTCCTGGCGTATCCTTCCGTCGTTCCGATCCAGTGCAATTTATCTAGTCAATGCCGAGTCGTGACTAATGTGATATTTCTCTTATTTCGCGGAGAACAAACCACACTCGTACACAGGCTATTATTACGACGGGAACGCCACTGCCAGAGGCATTTTAAAGCTACTGCCACCTCCCCTCCCGGAAGGTATCCACGTACCCCTTCAGACTGAGTTGGAGTATTCGCTTGGTCAAGTGTGATCGCCACTGTCAAAGGCATTTTAAAGCCACTGCCACCTTCCCTCCCGGAAGGTATCCACGTACCCCTTCAGACTGCGTTGGAGTATTCGCTTGTTCAGATGTGACATCATGTGACAAAGTATTCACACATCTTGTATCTGAGGCAGGAAATGGGAACCAGCTCGGTATTTACCTCTGTTGATGTGGAAAACCGCAGAAAAATCGCATGCAGACTGGCCAGCACTTCGGCCTTCGTTGTTAATCCACGAGGGGTTCGATCCGGAGCCGGCACACTTCCCTGAGTCTCGGAAGCCGGTGCTTCAACGTGTTTGGTATTCGGCAACGTCCCAGACATGCTCAATGGACGACAAATAAGGGTGCCGGAAAGGTCTCTCATCAATCCGTACATACCTCAAGACACCTGTGGTGTGAACTCCTATGTTCGCTTTGCATTGCCCTGCATTTGTTAGGCTGCTCACGAAGAGTAGGGCAGCAAGGTCTACGATTCTTGCCACAGACTGACGAGCATTCAGCCTCCCTACAACAGTTACTAAATGAGTTCTTTTGTCGTATCCAGTAACTCATCACACCATGATTCCATATGTGGGAAAGGTAATGGTCAAGAGAAATACTGCTTTCTGTGAGCTTTAACCACGCTGTCTGCAGACATGATGGTGTCGATCTCACCGCTACAAACAGAAGAGAGACTCACCTCAGATTTCCAATCACTGTGCGGGTCTACACCATGTCTACACCACGGAAGTCTCTGTTGTGACTTCTGAAGGTTTCCCAGCGTATTTCTTCTTCCAGTAATCTACGGGGAGGAGATGTTTGAGGGTATCCTCAGACTGGATAAATCACGTGAGAAAAGAGCCAGGTTACTGCGCTCACTTAATTTCTTATTGAAATGTAGAGACAATGATTTGATTCCAATGTTTGCTAGAGCTGTTCGCTTTATTAACAGTGTTGCTGCAAATAAGATTAAGCGCACGGCAGTTTTGGCCTTGGTTAGAGAACGAATTCGTTTAACACGCCGAGAGTTAGAGGTGATTTCCAAGGATTTATTTTATTTACGTCTGAAGATTGCGGCAAGGTGCTCCTCCCTTAGTTGGGATTGGATTGATGGTGTAACTTGGGCCAAGGCGGACTGGGCCCACAGGGATAGTACAAATAGACAAAGTCCTAAGTTTTAATCGTCTCGCAACACTTGAACCGCAAGAAGCCCCTTCTGGACGATCGATTGTGAATCTCACGGAGAAATCGTTTGACGATGCGACGATGTCAGTGCTTGCGAAAGGTTTAAACTTTGCTCCTACACCTTCTTCACCTCCTTTAATCGATTTCGTCAGTTCTATTGAGGAAGCTATTAGAAATGTTCCGCGGATTCTGCAGACGAAATTCGACGGTACTCGTGTCGTACCTTGCTGAAATGTGCGCCGCAACGGAGCAACCCAGCAGAAAGAACTGCTCTTCGCAACCTCCGTGAAGATATTGGTACGGTCGTACTCTCTGCTGATAAGGGAAATGCTACGGCCCTTTTGACAAGGGAAGCCTACAGCGAGAAGATATAAAGTCAACTGATTCTATGTACCGTAAAATCGATAAGGACCCAACGAGCCGTATATTCAGAAAAACTGCTACTCTTTTGGCTGGCTCTGAGCACTATGGGACTTAACATCTATGGTCATCAGTCCCCTAGAACTTAGAACGACTTAAACCTAACTAACCTAAGGACATCACACAACACCCAGTCATCACGAGGCAGAGAAAATCCCTGACCCCGCCGGGAATCTGCTACTCTTTTGAACGATAGTTCTTTACCTAAACAAGTTATCAAGAGGCTATGACCACACAATGCTGTTCCACCAAGACTGTATGGGCTGCCCAAGATTCACAAGGATGGTGTCCTACTACGATTGATAGTGAGTAATACGGGTGCTTCTACTTATTCGAGTGCAAAACATCTGGCCTCTTTACTCAAGCCGTATGTGGGTAAGTGCTGCCACCATATACGTAATTCTAAGGATTTTATCAATTGTTTGAAGATTGTTAAGCTGAGCATCTCGGATTTACTAGTTAGCGTCGATGTTGTCTCACTTATTGCCAAAGTGCCTCTATTTGACTCGCTACATGTTATTGGTAACTTGTTCAGTGTGATTTGACGGCTTTGTCTGAACATAAACTCAACTAAACTTCTTTTTTATTTAATAACGATTTTTTTGAACAAACTGACCCCTGTGGTGGCATTCATTTTATGGAAGACTTTGAGGAGAGAGCTCTTTGTCTGCCGTCTTTTTTGGCATTACGTAGATGATACTTTCGTTGCTTTCGTTGTATGGCCTCATGGCAGACAAGAACTGGAAAAATTCCTTTGATATTTAAAAACTTTACATGAGGACATCAAGTTTACTATGCAGATTGAGAAAGATGGGACTTTACCCTTTTTATACGTGTTAGTACGCAATATGAATGATGGGTCTTTGGGACTTTCGGTGTACAGAAAAGCTACACATACAGATCGGAGACGTCGCTCACCCCGGCTTCCGATCGCGCCTGATGTTCCGCCCACCTCGCAGTGGGCGAAGGATCGTTTGAATCGCGCCAACCGCTACAAATCGCCAGTGGATACCACTGGCACTGAAACCGACCACTGTGACGACTGTCCACCGTCCCGTGTCAGGGACCGTTCTTCAGTGGCGTCGTCCGACGACTCCTCTGATTGCTTAGTAATTGATCTTTCCCGTAATGAGGCGGCGGCCACATCGGCTGTGTCTGATCACCACCTGGCTATATGAGTGCACCTCTTTCTCCGTCGTCCCGCCACCGTGGCGAATCTTCTGAGCGCCCTGACCCAGTTGGAAAGTCCTCTGGCCCTCGCTCCAGACGCTCGTCCGCCCACGCGGGCCATGGTGATCACGGATCGAGTTCCGATGCCTCCCTCCCATGGGACACCGCACCGGACGATCCGGTGGATGCGGACATGGCTCCTGTTCCCGACCCTCCTTCGCAAGAGACACCATTCAGCCCTCTGAAAAAAGAGAAGATAACCCCTATTGTGGTGTATAATGTCACTAATTATACAAAACTGAACTCTGAGCTCAGTGGCTCATCTTCAGCCAGTTGTGGGCTGTCTACCAAAAGGATCATGTGAAATACCTGCTCGACAGTAGGCATGACTATCCTACCATTCTCGAATTTGTCAAAACAAGGGCGATGCCTTACTCTACCCAGCAGACGTCGAGCAATCGCCGACCAAAATCGTCATCAAGGTCTTGCCCCCAGAAGTTACAGCAGGGGAGGTCAAGGAGGAACTGCTTCGGCTCTGTTTTGAGGATCCTTTTGTCAACCAGTATAGCAAGAGAGATCCTGAGACCCAGGCATTCCTACCCTCCCCTACCCATGTCGTCCCCCTTTCCTGGAGGGAAGACGTAGGGCGGATTTACCAAAATCCAGTACCTTCTGTACATGAAGGTCCGGATTGAATTGTACAAGGGCCAAAATGGGCCCATCATCTGTCACAAATGCCAGCGTCTCTGACATACTGGGAATTACTACTCCCTACCATTCCGGTGTGTTAAGTGTGCGGGCCCACATTTAGTGGAGAACTGCACACTCCCCACCTCGGAGAAACCTACATGTACCAGGTGTTTGGGCTCAAGCCTCGATCTCCACCACATGGCAACCTGGAGGTGGTGCCCTGTTTACCAGAAGTCTTCACGTCCTCCCAAAAAGAAACATAGAACTAATCGCCCTCACCCACCACAACGGGACACCGCCAACTTTCCTGCTTTGTGGGGCCAGCCTGGTGCACCTCCCTCAGCAGCTGCTGTGCGACCAGCCACTCAGACACTACACATTTCTGAGGCACCTGTTCCCCCCTCTGCCCAGACTCCCAAATCCTCCTTTGTTGCTGCAACCTGGTCTCCCCCTCGTTGTCCATCTTCCATGATGGCTTCCCCTGCTCACCCACTACAGGAGACAGCTGCAGCCCCCTCCAATCGACCTGTAGCTGTATCCCAGCCTTCTGCCCCTACCCCCACTCTGCCTCCTACTCCACCTGCCCCTGCCCACCACAGGGACAAGCAGCCCACCTGGGATTCTTTCCCGGTGGCGGCGGATGAGACGTCCTTTCGGGAGGACATGCGCGACATCCTCCAGGTCATCTCCTTCTTCAAGCAACCCCAAATCCGGGCTGTTGTTCGTGACACTGCCCACAAAATCCATCTGCCCAAGGATGGGCTCTCCAAAGTCATCACCCTCGTGGAAGAGCTAAGTCAAATATTGCTGTAATGGCGACTCGACTACCACAACCCCACCAGCCCCCTTTGGATCTAGTCACCTACATTTTTAATGCCAATGGCATTAAATGGATGAAGACAGAGCTGAACGCCTTCCCCCATGACCATTGTGTGGTTATTTCACTGGCCACAGAAATACACCTTAAACCAGCAGACAATTTCCACCTTTGCAACATGGTGTGTTACCGCTCTGACCGCCTCGACCGCCGTGGTGGGGGCACAGCTGTGTTCCTCAACAAAGCACTTGTCCATATCCAGGCTACTCTCCAGCCAATGGAACACATAGAGGCCACAGAGGTTACCATCTCCAAACACCTTGGTGCCATTACCTTCACAGCAGCATACTTGAGCCCAAACAAGCCACTGCTCGAAGCAGACCTTCACACATTGACGTCCTTCAACAGGCTCATCATTGGGGTGGATCTCAATGCCAAGCATCTGGCTTGGCATTCTCGGGTCTCTAACCCCAAAGGCCACCTCCTCCTTGACCTGGAGGACACTTTACACTGTCAGTCTATGGCCCCCACGAACCTACTCATATCCCATGTCACAGTCCGTTCCAACTGCCAGCCAGACAATCTGGATGTGGCCATATGGCCATGTGACCATATCCAAAAACATCGCCGCTCAGTTTTCCTTGGAAGTTCTCCATCAACTGGCCTCTGACCATGACCCAGTCCTCCTGCACCTCACCGATGATGCTCTTTCATTGGATGTTCGTTCCACTGTGACCCACACCGATTGGGGCAAGTTTGCCAGGGGGAATAACACCATTAGGCCCGACTTCGACTTGACAATACCAGCCAATATAGTCCATGCTGTGGATTACCTTACTGCCAAAATCTAGAAAGCAGTAAAGCTCTCCACCTCCGCTGTCCCTCGGGCTTTAACCCCACTGGACGATTTGCCTCCTCTGTTATGGGAACTGAAAGTGAAAAAGAACCGCTACCGCCGGCGGTGGAAGCAGTTCCGTGATCCTTGGGACAAAATCCAAATGAAGAGCCAACAGCGCGAATTCTGCCGCCAGCTCGCCGACTAGAGGTCCGAACAATGGGAGGACCGCATGTCCACTTTCCTCCTACACCATAAGTCCGACTGGGCTGTCGTTTGCACCCTACGACGTTCTATGCCAGCGACTGCCCTTCCTATTCGAACGACAGTGAGCTTCTCATATGATACTCTCCAAATTGTGGAAACGCTGGTGGATGTGTACAAGGCCCTTGTCCAGGACCTTTCGCCAGCCGAACTACGGGACGAACACGATGTCTTGATAGCTGTTACCACTTTTCGCACCTGTCCATCTCTGTCTGCCCCCCACTTGACGTCCGTGGCAGAAGTCCAGAGGATCCTACGATGGAAACGTGGCCGGTCAGACCCTGGATTGGACGGAATTTTAAATGAATATCTTTGCCACCTACAGCGCACGCCTCTACTCTTGTTCACCAAGATATTAAATGGTTGTCTCACGTCTGGCCTTTTCCCCTCTCAGTGGAAGCAAGCGAAGCTCATTGCGACCCCAAGCGGTTCAAGGACCCTACAGTTTCCACCAACAACAGGCCCATCAGCCTCTTAAACACCATGGCAAAAGTCCATGAATCGGTGATCCTTCACCGACTTTCCCAACCTCTGGCAGCGGCTGGGACGATCCGACCTGAACAGTTCGGCTTTACTTGGCACCTCTCTGCCGAACTTCAGACCCTCCGAATCACTGAACATGTCAGAAAAGTCTTCAAAGCCACCAAGTCGGTAGCTGCCGTTCTTCTGGACTTGCAGAACGCCTACGATAAGATCTCATGCACAAGATGTTGACACAGACCCCTATACTGGATATCTATGTGAAGATTGTGGATGACTTCCTCCGCAGTAGGAATTTCCTCGTGGTTCACCGGGGAATGCGTTGTGGCATTCGCCCATTGACAGCAGGCACTCCACATGGATCTGTGCTGTCTCCCATTCTTTTTAACATCTACATGAATGATATGCCGGTCATCCCCGAGTGCCACCTGACGCAATACGCCGATGACACAGTACACTATACCACTGGACGTATCACTGACGCCGTCATCGCCGCCTCCAACGACAGGTGGACGCCGCCATCACCTGGTGCTGGACAAACAAAATCGCTCTTAATGCCACCAAAGTCGGACGGGGTGACCGAGCGGTTCTCGGCGCTACAGTCTGGAGCTGCGCGACTGTTACGGTCACAGGTTCGAATCCTGCCTCAGGCATGGATGTGTGTGACGTCCTTAGGTTAGCTAGGTTTAAGTAGTTCTAAGCCATAGGGGACTGATGACCTCAGCAGTTAAGTCCCATAGTGCTCAGAGACATTTGAACTACACTCCTGGAAATTGAAATAAGAACACCGTGAATTCATTGTACCAGGAAGGGGAAACTTTATTGACACATTCCTGGGGTCAGATACATCACATGATCACACTGACAGAAACACAGGCACATAGACACAGGCAACAGAGCATGCACAATGTCGGCACTAGTACAGTGTATATCCACCTTTCGCAGCAATGCAGGCTGCTATTCTCCCATGGAGACGATCGTAGAGATGCTGGATGTAGTCCTGTGGAACGGCTTGCCATGCCATTTCCACCTGGCGCCTCAGTTGGACCCGCGTTCGTGCTGGACGTGCAGACCGCGTGAGACGACGCTTCATCCAGTCCGAAACATGCTCAATGGGGGACAGATCCGGAGATCTTGCTGGCCAGGGTAGTTGACTTACACCTTCTAGAGCACGTTGGATGGCACGGGATACATGCGGACGTGCATTGTCCTGTTGGAACAGCAAGTTCCCTTGCCGGTCTAGGAATGGTAGAACGATGGGTTCGATGACGGTTTGGATGTACCGTGCACTATTCAGTGTCCCCTCGACGATCACCAGTGGTGTACAGCCAGTGTAGGAGATCGCTCCCCACACCATGATGCCGGGTGTTGGCCCTGTGTGCCTCGGTCGTATGCAGTCCTGATTGTGGCGCTCACCTGCACGGCGCCAAACACGCATACGACCATCATTGGCACCAAGGCAGAAGCGACTCTCATCGCTGAAGATGACACGTCTCCTTTCGTCCCTCCATTCACGCCTGTCGCGACACCACTGGAGGTGGGCTGCACGATGTTGGGGCGTGAGCGGAAGACGGCCTAACGGTGTGCGGGACCGTAGCCCAGTTTCATGGAGACGGTTGCGAATGGTCCTCGCCGATACCCCAGGAGCAACAGGGTCCCTAATTTGCTGGGAAGTGGCGGTGCGGTCCCCTACGGCACTGCGTAGGATCCTACGGTCTTGGCGTGCATCCGTGCATCGCTGCGGTCCGGTCCCAGGTCGACGGGCATGTGCACCTTCCGCCGACCACTGGCGACAACATCGATGTACTGTGGAGACCTCACGCCCCACGTGTTGAGCAATTCGGCGGTACGTCCACCCGGCCTCCCGCATGCCCATTATACGCCCTCGCTCTAAGTCCGTCAACTGCACATACGGTTCACGTCCACGCTGTCGCGGCATGCTACCAGTGTTAAAGACTGCGATGGAGCTCCGTATGCCACGGCAAACTGGCTGACACTGACGGCGGCGGTGCACAAATGCTGCGCAGCTAGCGCCATTCAACGGCCAACACCGCGGTTCCTGGTGTGTCCGCTGTGCCGTGCGTGTGATCATTGCTTGTACAGCCCTCTCGCAGTGTCCGGAGCAAGTATGGTGGGTCTGACACACCGGTGTCAATGTGTTCTTTTTTCCATTTCCAGGAGTGTATTTGAATGCCGCCAAAACTACGGCAGTCTATTTCATGAAACGGCGCCCAGTCCTCCGCCGCAATATTTTGACTGCAGGCGTGCAGGTGATCTGGTCCCCGACGACCACCTATCTCGGGGTCCGGATAGACGACAAGCTGCTGTTCCACTGTCATGCAGAGTATGTCGCCAACAAGTGGCAAAAGCTGACCAAGGTCTTGCGCCCCATCTTCCGCAGTAGGGAACTTACCCACCAAGCTCCGTATCTACTGGGCAGTTACCCTGCCTGCCCTCACATATGGCTCCACTGCATGGGCCACGGTTAGTGCCACCAGGATGCGGACGTTGCAGCGCCTGCAGAACAAGGCTGTCAGGTGGAGCCTGCACTCCCCGCCACTCAGAAGATTGTGACTCTCCATGAAGAAGCAGATATCGTCACCCTCCAAGGAGACCATACGCAACAACGCGTACCCTACAGGACACTTTCCATGGGCTGTGCCACGTTGTGACTACACATCCAAGCCACTGGCATCGCCATCTTGTTGCGCTGACCATCCTAGAGGAATCGGTTTCCGAGCAGGACTAGCGCTGGGCCTGGCACGCCCACCATGGCTGCCTCCTTTGGCAGGACTAGCTCTCCATTCCACGTCCACTACTTTCCAATCCTACCTGCCCATGTCGGACTAAGGTTTTATGCCGGGCAGGAGAGTACTGTTACCGTTGCAGGTCCCACTGCCACACCTCCAGAGTGTATTGCAGTGACGCAGTGTCACTGCCCTGTGGTTTATATTTACTGGCTCACCAACACAGTTAGACCGCGGAAGGCTGGTGATGTTTTAGTGTACCGTATTAAAAAAAAGTCTCTTAAGTACTTAGTCTGCTTACCTGAGGATGGCCGGACGTCTCTGGGCCGAAATATCGTGGCAGAATGTTGATGGGATCCGGCTGCAAACCCGAAAATTACCGGAAGAAGTTCTGTTGTCTAGAATCAACAGTAAACGACGCATGGCAACTCTAAATCTCAACACGGGACCCAGTAATTTTTTCCCGACGGTACCGTTCTGCAGTCACTGCACTGCTGTCAGCCGGCTGCGCGATATGTGGGTACGATGCTCCCATGTCCCTCATGCTAATCCTTTCTCAAAGTTCCAAATTTATTCATGATAAACTGCAAGTCCTCCGGTCATGCTGTGTTGCTTCTGTTCCTGAAATGTTCTAGCGGCGTTAGACACAACCAATAGCAATCAATAACCACACCATTCTTCATACGTAGGAACAGCTTTTTTCTGTGCTGAAAATAAGGTCGCATCAAGATGAAGTTTTCATGAATATATTCCACTGGCCTGAGAATACTATACAGCAGTCTGGTAGCCTTCGGTCAGTGTATTAGTTTTGTAACACTTTCTATTTCAGTCAGTGTATGAGGGGGCAGAGGGGTGGCCTGGAGAGGAGCATTTAACGTGAAATGGCCACAAGAAACCTAATCGTAGCAAAGGGAGATGTCAAATTGAGATCTACTGGAAGAATCATCAAGCAGTGTAGTCTGTCCACGAAGAATATACATTAAAAAACCATCCTTCGACCGATGCTTGGGTTTTCCACCATCCCAGGGAGGACTGACGTAAAAGAATAGAGACACTCCAAAGAATAGTAGCGCTTCTCGACATGGGTTCATCTAGCAATTGTGGAAGCGTCATTGAGTTGTTCATCCAGTTTTATTAGCAGACGCTACAAGAGAGGCCATGTTCGCCACGGTGTGGTATACTTTTAAAATTCAGAGAGCGTTCAGCAACCAGCATATTGCCTTCTCCTACATACATCTCGCAAAAAGGCAATGAACGTGTAATAAGTTGCATTCTAGGTCACACGGTGGCTTATCAACAGTCATTCGTACCGCTCACCATTCGCGACTGAAACATGAAAAGTGGGCAAGTGATACTGATACACGAATTACCCTTCGACACATACCTTAACGGATTTTGCAGTCCATGGATGCAAATGTAGAAGCCTCCCAACAATGCCAAACTGTTAGTAATGACGCAGTTTTCATACGGGGATGATCAGTTCGGCGGCAACCTAGATGCTTTTCGGAAGGAATAGGATGCATATTGGAACAGAATTTCTTCTTCTTCAACACTTTTCACACCGCCGTCAAAACACCGGGTTTAACCACAATCCTAATTTCTCGAAGTCGTCACCAACACAAGCAGAACAACACATTCCGCACAAACACATCTCCCTCAGACGCACAAGCAGCTAAAGTGGTTTTAAACAGAAGATCTCATTCACTCGATGATCCACACAACTTTAGCATTCTTTGCATAAAATTTTGCCGGCCGCTGGTGGCCGGGCGGCTCTAGGCGCTTCAGTCCGGAATCGCGCGACTGCTACGGTTGCAGGTTCGAATCCTGCCTCGGGCATGGATGTGTGTGATGTCCTTAGGGTAGTTAGGTTTAAGTATTTCTACGTTCTAGGGGACTGATGACCTCAGATGTTAAGTCCCATAGTGCTCAGAGCCATTTGAACCATTTTACACAAAATTTTGCTCTCGCTACGACAGTTAAATTGAAGCTACACTACTGGCCATTAAAATTGCTACACCACGAAGATGACGTGCTACAGACGCGAAATTTAACCGACAGGAAGAAGATGCTGTGATATGTAAATGATTAGCATTTCAGAGCATTCACACAAGGTTGGTGACGGTGGCGACACCTACAGCGTGCTGACATGACGAAAGTTTCCAACCGATTTCTCATACACAAACAGCAGTTGACCGGCGTTGCCCGGTTAAGCGTTGTTGTGATGCCTCGTGTAAGGAGGAGACTTGCGTACCATCACGTTTCCGACTTTGATAAAGGTCGGATTGTAACCTATCGCGATTGCGGTTTATCGTATCGCGACATTGCTGCTCGCGTTGGTCGAGATCCAATGATTCTTAGCAGAATATGGCATCGGTTTGTTCAGGAGGGTAATACGGAACGCCGTGCTGGATCCCAACGGCCTCGTATCACTAGCAGTCGAGATGACAAGCATCTTATCCGCATGGCTGTAACGGATCGTGCATCCACGTCTCGATCCCTGAGTCAACAGATGGGGACGTTTGCAAGACAAAAACCATCTGCACGAACAGTTCGACAACGTTTGCAGCAGCATGGACTATCAGCTCGGAGACCATGGCTGCGGTTACCCTTGTCGCTGCATCACAGACAGGAGCTCCTGCGATGGTGTACTCAACGACGAACCTGGGTGCACTAATGGCAAAACGTCATTTTTTCGGATGACTCCAGGTTCTGTTTACAGCATCATGATGGTCGCATCCATGTTTGGATACATCGCGGTGAGCGCACGTTGGAAGTGTGTATTCGTGATCGCCATACTGGCGTATCACCCAGCGTGATGGTATGGGGTGCCATTGGCTACACGTCTCGGTCACCTCTTGTTCGCATTGACGGCACTTTGAGCAGTAGACGTTACATTTCAGATGTGTTGCGACCCGTGGCTCCACACTTCATTCGATCCCTGCGAAACCCTATATTTCAGCAGGATAATGCACGACCGCATGATGCAGGTCCTGTACGGGTCTTTCTGGATACAGAAAATGTTCGACTGCTACCCTGGCCAGTACATTCTCCATATCTCTGGTCAATGGTGGCCGAGCAACTGGCTCGTCACAATACGCCAGTCACTACTCTTGAAGAACTGTGGAATCGTGTTGCAGCTGCGTGGGCAGCTGTACCTGTACACGCCATCCAAGCTCTGTTTGACTCAATGCCCAGGCGTATCGAGGCCGTTATTACTGCCAGAGATGGTTGTTCTGGGTACTAATTTCTCAGGATACATGCACCCAAATTGCGTGAAAATGTAATCACATGTCAGTTCTAGTATGATATATTTGTCCAATGATACCCGTTTACCATTTGCATTTCTTCTTGTGTAGCAATTTTAATGGCCAGTAGTGTACATTGGAATACACTCGTCACTCTTTATACCAGATTTTCGCTATCGTTTTTCCCATTTTTCATTTTATGTATTCTGTCCGCGTAGGGCACATTAAAACATATTTAAAAGCGACAACCATACCTCAAGCGGAATCGTAGCCTGGATACCTCGCTTTAGGAGGCAGCGATTCCACACTGAAAGTGTGGAGGCATGCTATTGGCATTACTGAAACTTCCTGTCACTCTAAAACTATTTGTCGGACCTGGACTCGAACCCGGAACTTTGCCTTTCGCAGGCAGTCATTAGAGACGGAGCATAAGCTCGAAATGGAATGAGTTGTAGCACGAAAACAGCCGTGTTCTTTTCAAGGGAACCATCTCGAAATTTCTTAGCAGGGAAGCCACGAATACTATAAATGACAATCACTGGACGATGACTAAAGCCCGTAAGAACCTTGAACATCCAGAATAATGACAACTCTCCATAGAACGTAATTTTACGTAAGTAACCTCTATGCGTCAAGAAAATGGTCATCTTTGTTAACGTGTTTATCTGATTTTCTGTGTATTATTTTACAGGATTTAGCTACTGTTCATTCTGATGAAGACACCCATAGTAGGTGTCGAAACCTAGATCAATGTACCTAACGTTTATGTGCGACCGGTTGGGTGTTTAATCTTATACTGAAACTAGTATAGGTTGCTGAATAACAGCCATGTTCAAAACTATAATGATAACTGTTCAATACATGAAAGAAATAAGGAATTTCATCAACTCAGTCTCTATAACGACGTCATTGGCGGCCATATCACAACTAGAAAAGGAGGAAGAAGACGATAATCATTATTGTAAAACAGCCATAGAGGCTCCTTTACGAAACGTGGACATCTATGATATTATTAAAAAAATAACATTCTTTCGGAAGGTGAGAGTACGCAAGTCGGCAAGAATTTGCGTTATGCTCTTTCTCATAAATGTTTCATATGCCAAGGTATTGAAGTATGGATGTTTTTTAAACAGAACGTATACTCCTTTCTGGTATTTGAAAACCATTGAGCGGTGCCAGACGGTAATACAGTGCTTCTTAAAGGTCGCAATGAAAATTTTCGCAGGAAGTAGGGGCAACTGCTAAACATGAAACCATAGACGGGCGAGTACGGCTTCTAGAGAAGATGTGGTGGTAGACTGTAATATTCGCGCTTTATCACTTGGGGAAAAGTTTTGTTCCACTATCTTCAGAGTTACGTTTACGTTATGTTTATCTTCAACGGCAAATGCAGTTTCCAAACATTTATAAGAAACACCGCGGGGGTTTGATGCTGAAGGTATTGGTGGTGTTGCAAATAGTAGGTGAGTGGAGACGGCGAGGAGGGGGGAGGGGTATTCAGGACCAAAACAGAACAGCGTTTATCGTCCTACTGGAGACAGAGCAGAAGTTTAGATTGGAGAAAGATGTAGAAGGAAACAGTCTGTATAATTTTCAAGCCTACAGCCCCTTCACTCGCCCTAAAAGATTTAGGTAAACCACAGAGATCCTAAATGTGGTTGCCAGATGGGGTGTGAAAAGAGTCCTCTCAAATGTGATTCTAGTGTCTTACAACCGCAACCTCTCACTGGGTCAAACAACACAGAAATTTCCTGTGAGTATAGGCTCTGTGACGCATTGTTACGTAGTCACACGCTGCAGTGGTAGTCTGCGCAAGCTGCCCACATTACGGGAGACGATCAACGCTTTGAAACTTTCGAGCAGGTTCAATACTGTATGCCGAATCGGGCCTCAAACATGGTGGGATTTCGAGGACAATGCTCTTACCGAATGAGCTACCCAGGGACCACTCATGACAGTCACCCTCACAGCTTCAGCAGCTCTCTCCTGCTTTCAGTTGCGATGGAAATTTCAAAACAGAGCACAGTCCGCTGCAGAATGAAACATTAATTCTGGATGCTCAGACTGTTTGCACTGAGCTCTAATGCATCCGGACAACATCTCAACATTGCTAGTCGAAGGCAGTTGATGATAGTGAGGCCCTTCCAAACAGCAGTAGAGGGGGGGATTCAAAAGTTTCAAGACGTAACTCAGAACTAGAAATTTATTGGACATTTAAGTACAGCAGACTAAAATTCTTCAAAATATGATCCTTCAGCATCAACACAGCGCTGCCAGCGTGTCTTCCACAGTTCGTAGCCCTTCTGGACGGCCTCGGGCGTCATGCTGTCAAGCGCTCTCGTCGAAGCCTGCTGGATGGCATCGATGGAGTCGAATCGCTTCCCTATTAGACATGTATTGATTCGGGGGCAGAGGAAAAAGTAACTTGGAGCTAAGTCGGGGCTGTAGGGTGGCTGCGCCAGTGCTGTCACGTTGAACTTGACCAAAACTTCGGCGGCGGCGTGCAACTACCCAGAGGGGTAGTCGTCTTCAACGTTCCCGCGGCCATATTTGAAACGTTAGTGCCACATGGAAACCACTGCTTGGGACATTGCTTCTTCCTTAAAGGCCTCTTGAATCATACCGAGAGTCTCCGTAGAGGTTTTGTTCAGTTGCACGCAAAACTTAAACGCATAACGCTGCTGCAAATGCTGCTACATTCCCGCCTCTCCCACGTTTTGACCGAGGTCAATGACCCGCATTCATGCTGCAAGCGATGTGCACTCTCCAGGATTGCGGAGGCAACTGCCGCAGCGTCAGTTCGTTCCCTGTAACCCTCCACTACTTCCCCCACCTGGCGGAACCGGTCTGCGCGCGCTCCCCTACTCAGAAATAAATCAGTCTTGAAACTTCTGAATCACACCTTGTAGATACGCTATCCTACGTCACCGGTGTTGTTATAGGGAGTTGTGTGCACCACACTTTTTACGTATTCCCAAAGGTAAACGTTCAGAGCAAGGAAGTCACGAGACTTGGCATGCCGAGCTCCAGTCCATCGTCTTGGCAAGGCATCGTGCAAAATGCTGAGTACACTCTCTGATCAAAAGTTTCCGGACATCTGTTAGGAGGATGGGGTCTGTCCGTGCTTCACCTTTATGGCGATTTGAACTCTGCTGGGGACCCTTTCAATGAGGTGTATGAACGTCTGTGGGTGAACGGGAGCCTATTATTTCTCAGGAGCCGAAACCAGAGAAGATATTGATGTCGGATGCTGGGATCTGGAGCGAAGTCGACCTTTTGACTCATCCCAAAGGTCTTCTATTGGGTTCAGTTACGATTTATGGACAGGTCAGTCCCTTTCAGGACTGTTATTGTCCACTGACTATTGCCTCACACATGTTACTTTATGACAGGGTGTATTGTCACGCTCAAACAATCATCGTCTCTGAGGTACCGTCAGCAGTCCAGAACGCTGTAAAATGCGTTCATATCCTTCCGCATTTAGCGCCTTCTTAAGCGAAGTAATGTGGCCACTCCCTATCACGAAAAACAAACCCATTCCGCACCACCAGCTCCTACGTACTGTTGGCACTATACGTGATGACGCGAAACCTTCCATCGTATTGCCACAGTGTGTAGTGTGATTCATCATTCCAAATCACTCGTTTCTAGTCGTCCACTGTCCAGTGGCCAAGCTCTTTACACCGCCTGAAGTGTCGCTCGGCACTGCCTTTCGACCGCTGTACGCCATTCGTTTTCCTTCGTAGGCTTATTTCCTCACTGGGCTGCTAATAGCACTCACAATTGATTCCTTCTGCTGATTTCATGAGATTTTTTACAAATACCTTCTGCAGTATTCGGCGATTCCTGAGCGTACGTACATGGTGTCTGCTTGGTCATGTTTTGGTTGCGATTGTTTCTTCACTTAACAGCGATGTCACCAGCGGTCGACTTGGGCAGCTTTAGAAGGGTTGAAATGTCTCTGATGGATATGTTACTCAGGCCATTTTAGAAGGCACTGAACTATCCTTAACTATCTATTCGGCTGTTACTGTGTCTCTCTTGACAACACAATACTTCCTGCCTCGTTTTATTCTCGCAGGACAGCCTCTCGTGGCATATAGTTGTAAATTCCGCAGTACACAAAAGTGTCCGGGTGTTTCGGATCGGATAATGCATACACATACTACATCGAGGTGGTGCTCAACGCCAAGTCCACATTGTTATTGACAACAAGCCACAGACTTATTACGGGAATCGGCACCTACCCATGTATGAGTGCTGCAGGTCTCGCTGGACATGTGACCCTAACTGATACACTACTGGCCATTAAAGTTGCTCCACCAAGAAGAAATGCAGATGATAAACGAGTATTCATTGGACAAATATATTATACTAGAACTGACATGCGATTACATTTTCACGCAATTTGGGTGCATAGATCCTGAGAAATCAGTACCCATAACAACCACCTCTGGCCGTAATAACGGCCTTGATACGCCTGGGCATTGAGTCAAACAGAGCTTGGATGGCGTTTACAGCTGCCCATGCAGCTCCAACACGATACCACAGTTCCTCAAGAGTAGTGACTGGCGTATACTGACGGGCCAGTTGCTCGGCCATCATTAACCAGACGTTTTCAATTGGTGAGAGATATGGAGAATGTGCTGGCCAGGGCAGCAGTCGAACATTTTCTGTATCCAGAAAGGCCCGTACAGGACCTGCAACATGTGGTCGTGCATTATCCTGCTGAAATGTAGGGTTTCACAGGGAGCGAATGGAGGGTAGAGCCACGGGCCGTAACACATTTGAAATATAACGTCCACTGTTCAAAGTGCCGTCAATGCGAACAAGAGGTGGCCGAGACGTGTAACCAATGGCACCCCATGCCATCACCCCGGGTGATACGCCAGTATGGCGATGACGAATACACGCTTCCAATGTGTGTTCACCGCAATGTCGCCAAACGCAGTTGCGACCATCATGATGCTGTAAACAGCACCTGGATTCATCCGAAAAAATGACGTTTTGCCATTAGTGCACCCAGGTTCGTCGTTGAGTACACCATCGCAGGCGCTCCTGTCTGTGATGCAGCGTCAAGGGTAACCGCAGTCATGGTCCCCGAGCTAATAGTCCATGCTGCTGCAAACGTCGTCAAGCTGTTCGTGCAGATGGTTGTTGTCTTGCAAACATCCACATCTGTTGACTCAGGGATCGAGACGTGGCTGCACGATCCGTTACAGCCATGCGGATAAGATGCGTGTCACCTCGACTGCTAGTGATACGAGGTCGTTGGGATCCAGCACGGCGTTCTGTATTACCCTCCTGAACACACCGATTCCACATTCTGCTAACAGTCATTGGATCTCGACCAACGCGAGCAGCAATGTTGCGATATAATAAACCGCAATCGCGATAGGCTACAGTCCGATCTTTATCAAAGTCGGAAACGTGATGGTACGCATTTCTCCTCCTTATACGAGGCATCACAACAACGTTTCACCAGGCAACGCCGGTCAACTGCTGTTTGTGTATGAGAAATCGGTTGGAAACTTTCGTCATGTCAGCACGTTGTAGGTGTCGCCACCGGCGCCAACCTTGTGTGAATGCTCTGAAAAGCTAATCATTTGCATATCACAGCATCTTCTTCCTGTCGGTTAAATTTCGCGTCTGTAGCACTTCATCTTCGTGGTGTATCAATTTTAATGGCCAGTAGTGTATTTTTAATTTATGAGGAGGATTCAATCGAGTACAAGAAATGCGACTCCTTAACGGTACATAAATCATATTGGCAGTCACTTAAAATCAGAATGTTGGACATTTCGTAATTAGGGCTGTAACGATTTTAATATTATGCATGGTCGCCTTTCCGGCATGAAGTGCATCGAGCAAACCGCAGTAGAATAAATGGTGGCTCCTGCTTATGGTGTCGTCCCTGAATTCTGTCTTATGTTCAGCATTCCCCCCGCATCACAAGAGTACCTTGCAGAACCTGGACATTCGAGAAATGTAATGGCAAGCGACGAGCCCCGTCCTCGAGTATGTGTAAGACACGTTGACAGATGAGGTCATAGTTGTCGTGTTTCTTTACCAGCTCTCCAGGGACTGACGCAAGCCCTTTGTGATAAATGGGACTGGATAGTGCGGGGTGGTCTCTGTAGGCTTGTGTGTGGCATGGATGCCACACACATGTAAGCGTCTGATAAATTCTCGCTGAAGCCATAGAAATATTGAGTCTCTCGAATTCTCAGGAAAGCGAATCTCGGTGTGGATGTACCACATCTACATGTATACTCCGAAAGGCACTTAGGGCCCGGGTGAATAGAACTTCTTATACTATTATAGCCCACTCCCCTTTTCCTTGTTAAATTCGCAAACGGATTGTGGGAAGAACGACTGCCGATTAACTTCACTATTAGCTCTGATTTGTCTGATTTTCTGTTCGTGGTTATTTCACGAGATATATGTTGAAAGAAGTGATATGCTGCCTGATTCTTTGTGGACGTGCGGTCTTGGGACTCCAACAGTAAACCTCTCTGTGATCCACAACGGATTACAGTAACTCAGGTCTTGTAATGTCTCGTAGTGTCTGCTACTAGATTTCTTTGAGCATCTCCGTAACACTCTTGCGCAGCCTAAATGAACCCACGAGGAAATGCGTTGGTCTTCATTGCATCTTCTTTCTTATTTATCCAACCTGAAGAGTGCCAGACACGAGCAAAGTGTACTACTAAGCGACTGGAACCCGGAACTTGTAGTCTAGTTGGAATAAAAGGATTTCTGGCAGTTAGCAGCGCTTTTGGTCACTTTCAGCTGCACAACGTTAATGACTGAAGACAAAAAGAATAGGACAAAATTGAGGCGTTGCCTTAGTGACGTTTACAGAATCGCTTTATGTGATTGGCTGACGTAGACCCAAGAAGCTGCAGTGTCCAGTCAACTGCAACATTGATAAATCTTCTTATGCTGACTCTGCAATAGTCCCAGTTCCAGGGGCAACAAAAATGTGATTTCCCGTATTTCGCGTAATTATTCACCGAATTTAAAAATTAAAATGCTGTCGTAACTTACTCATTAAGAATGATAATCTTAGGTTAAAAGTTTAACAGAATAAGATAAGTATTACAATTAGGTACTGTGTCTTTTCCTTGAGGCACCGTAATTGACGGCGCGCAAGTATCCAGACTTTATTGATCCAGTATTTGAGAATGAGAGTGCTGAATTCCATCAAGCTTTACACATAGTTTCAAACCTTTACGAAACTTTTTCTCGTTGATAACTCCCACAAAGTGATGAAAGGAAAAAATAATATATTGTCCAAGTGACAGTTTGGGTTTCTTAAGGGTTCTGATATCGAGAAAGCTATTTACACCTACAACGAGAATGTACTTAATTCATTAGATAACAAATTGGAGGTTACTGGCATTTTCTGTGCCCTGTCAAAAGCCTTTGACTGTGTGAACCACAGCATTCTCTTAAGTAAATCAGAATATTATGGTGTCACCGGCAGTGCTGCGAAATGGTTTGAGTCTTATCTAATTAACAGGTAAAAAAGTGTGTCGTTGCGAAATATCTGTGCAATAGGCAGTCAGTCTTCATCTGATTGGGAGTTAATTACATGTGGTATTCCTCAAGATTCCATCTTGGGTCCGCTGCTTTTTCTTGTATACATTAATGACCTCTCGTCTGTTAAAATGCCAAATGCTGAGTTTGTTTTGTAAGCAGATGATACGAACATTGCAATAGGGAACAAGTCAATTATAGATTTAGAAATAACTACTAATCAAATTTTCACTGACATTAATAAATGGTTTAAAGCTAATTAATTGTCATTAAACTTTGAAAAGACTCACTATATGCAGTTCAGAGCCTGTAAGAAATTTTCTTCCAGCGTGTATGTAACACATGAAGACATGCAGATCGAAGAGACTGACAGTGTTAAATATCTGGGACTACAACTTGATAATAAATTCAGTTGAGGTGGGCATATGGCATACCATAGAATTGCTGAAGTGCCTAAATAAGTCTGTACTTGCAGTGAGAATGATGTCAGATGTAGGAGACATAAATATAAAAAAACTTGCATACTTTGCTTACTTTCATTCTATAATGTCATACGGGATTATATTCTGGGGTAACTCATCAAACAGAGCAAAAGCTTTTAGCGTGTAAAAGTGTGTAATAAGTTTCAGGTGTGGCGTAAATTGAAGAACATCATGTAGAAACCTATTCAAGGAGCTTATTCCTTAATGAAATTTGTTGCAAGTAATATATCTCTATTTCCAACCAGTAGCTCAACACGTAGTATCAATACTACGAATAAGAATAATCTACAAAAAGACCTACAATCACTTTCCTTGGTCCAAAAAGGGGTCCAATATTCAGGAACACTTATTTTCTATAAATTTCCAGCAACCATTAAAAACTTGGTTTCAGTTAAAGGACAGTTTAAACATAGTTTGAAAGACTTTTTGATAGGCAACTCATTCTGCTCTACATGAATACTCTGTAGATGAATATCTTAACAAGGACTGTTAGACCAGCTTAAGTAAAAAGGTCTATTAGATTTCAGTTTGCACAACACTTGGGCACAACAGTCAAGATTGGGTATTTTGTGTATTATAAATTTATTAGAACTGCGTAACAATGTTTCATTCTGACAGTGTATTAATTCTGTAAATATTAGCAGTTGCAATTTACTGTAATGAGTTCACCTATTTTGACAATCTCCTGACAAATGATCAGGGTAGTAAGTACTGTGGTGTCACCGCCAGACACCACACTTGCTAGGTGGTAGCTTTAAATAGGCCGCGGTCCATTAGTACATGTCGGACCCGCGTGTCGCCACTGTGTGATCGCAGACCGAGCGCCACCACAAGGCAGGTCTCGAGAGACGGACTAGCACTCGCCCCAGTTGTACGGACGACATTGCTAGCGACTACACTGACGAAGCATCGCTCATTAGCCGAGCAGATAGAATAGCCTTCAGCTAAGTCCATGGCTACGACCTAATAAGGCGCCATTAGCCTTACATAGCAACTGATAATTATCGTCTAAAGCATGTCTCAACAAGAACGATGTATACAACAAGGATGGATTAAAGTTAAGTATTCCCAAAGCAACGTACTTTTCTTTATAGCATTAATTGAGCGTCCTGTTTCAGACTTCCCGATATTCTGCGTGAGCTTATAGCGTGCATATCGGCCCCCTCAAAATAACACTGTGTCGGCACTTCTGTCGACACATCAAGTACTGTATTCAACTGTTTTATGTTTTTTGTGTTATTCTTTCTGACATGTTCCACACCCATGAGAATCATTATTGGAGCTACGGAACGAAAACTGGATCTAGTCTAATCTAATCTCACTAAAATTTCCCTACCCTGGTAGGAAAACGTCAGCATTACACATGACATTTTAATTTATCACTTCTTTATTACCGACTTCATTCACAACACAGTTTGCAGGCAGTACCCACATATACCAATGAATGTATGTGAAAAATTATATCATTGTACGACACAGTTCCGGAGATATTTTGTGATAAGCGTTGAGATGTATAGAAAACTAGCTTTTGCTTAAAATGGAACGCACATTACCCAGCATGTACTCATCCATCGTTTAAAGATGAGAGCATTTTGCAGCTTCCAACAAATTTCAATTAAAATTTGAAACCTTTTCTTAAATTTCATGTTGCTTACATACTTCGCGGCAAATATTTAACACTTTAATGCATTTGTAATTAGAGGTTTGATGCTGTTTGATACATGGAAGCTCGACTCTTTAAGAAATCGGTGGTTTTATGGGGCGCAAAAATCGTTCTTAAAAGAGTTTTATGAGCCATTTCGTTAATGGATGATGTACGGCTCCGTGTACTTCCCGGCCGTAGTGTTTCCGACCCTTTTCTATGTACTCGTATTAATTAATCGTCGTTGTCTTACTTAGCTATCAAGGAATTATGTTATTACTTTTCTGAATTATGGGCTCAGCTCTTCGTTTTATATATTGACACTTGTCTCCACAAGGATATTTCATCTAAATTAAAGTTTATATGGCATTTTGCGGATGGAGGACGGAGTTGTTTTTGCAGCTACTGACCTGGCAGTGTACGAAATCCTAAAAGTTTAGGGAAGAACGATGATGACGAGGACGAGGACGAAAAGCCAAATGCTGTTGCGCTCGACCCTCGCTGGGTAGGAGGGAGGATGACAGGTGGACATAATCCCTATTTACGAAGGAATGGAGGTTCGAAGATCCGAAAAAATTTCGGAAGTTCACGGCAGTGAACGTAGCTGCTGTCGATGCTGCAGGAATGAATTCGCTCAAGTGTCACAAACACTTTCTCCTTCCCAGCATGCTGAAACAAAGCGAAAGACGTAATCAAATCAAATGTGAACTTTCGTAGGTTAATATGATATTTACGATATTGCAATGCCTGTGTTATTCCGATATACGTTGCAATCTTCCTTCGGACTTGCGGACACGCGACTTTCAAGTGAAATGTCTTTCATGTACGGGAATACACATATTGGATGCACGAGTACAGGTCATAGACACATGTTGACGACATACGAAAGAATGTGTCTAGTTGTGAGTCGTGCTCGGACAGGCTAATGGTAAGGCGACCGCTCGCTATAAGCGGGGAATCCCGGTTTGAGTACCGGTCCAGCACAAATTTTCATTGTCGTCATTCCACTAACAGCTGATGTTTGTTCATATTCGCAATTGTTGATACATTTCTTTATATCGTCAGTCAAGGCACTACGTACAAAATGGTTCAAATGGCTCTGAGCACTATGGGACTAAACTGCTGAGGACATCAGTCCCCTAGAACTTAGAACTACTTAAACCTAACCAACCTGAGGGCGCCACAATCCATGCCCGAGGCAGGATTCGAACCTGCGACCGTAGCGGTCGCGCGGCTCCAGACTGTAGCGTCTAGAACCGCTCGGCCACTCCGGCCGGCCACTATGCACACAAACAGAAAATCGCACATGTCACATTATATGTGTATATACTCAGAAATAAACTACTGCTAACGCTATTGTGTCCCAAGTGCAAACTACCGAATGGAAAGTCGGAATTAATTACAATTTAGAAGATTTATTCTGAAAACAAGGTGAAACGTAACCAGCGCAACCACTCGTATCCAGGTCCGTGTCCAAAGTACATCTCCCGTAAACACTGTCAGCGTAACAGCATCGCGACTGAAAGAAGACATACTCCGTACTCCAGGAGGCCCTCCACACGACTCCCCTTCCGGGCCGCGACGATGCGACTTAATCACGTGGGGCTACACCCTGATTGGCTCCGTCGACTCCAGTGGTATGACTGCTGCATCTCTTGTGGCGCCCACGATGTGAGCACTTTGAAGTATGCTGCGCTACTGCCACTGGAGCGTTACGGTGCTCGAGAAGGCGCTGGCGCGTCTTACGTGCGCCGACCGCGCTGTACGAACGCACGGCATAACAAACGTACCTTATGTTACAGCGGCAGTGAGGATCATAGTTATCTTTACACGCTATACGCTCGGTTCAGGACGCTTAAGATTTGTTTCGTCCAATGCATTTCTGGAATTCGAAGCAATCGGTACAAAGAATGATTTTCGCATCACCTTGTACAAAAGAAAATCTGCTGGTAAACAATATTTGTTTTGTTTAATTACGGCATTAATGAAAATTTGCTGATTGAAAAATGCGCAAAAATGTCCAATATGAAAAACCCAAGTTATCTGCTGGCCACAGATATCAGCTATAACAGTACATCATAAACAGTAACAAGCAGAAAGTACCCTCTTCTGCGTATGCGCGCGTTATTGCCGTCTAATGCGCATATGTGCATTCACGGGAGTTTAGAACTGGTGTCTATATCTGCGCACGGATAATACGCTTGCTAATTCTCTGCGTTCGATCCGTTCTACCGCCAGATGGCTGGCAGGGTCGACCTGTACCGTTCGTGGCCGATCCTCGTCTAACGCCCTCTTTAGGTTCCTGTCTAACCACATATTCAGAAGTAAACAGCTGAATATATGTGACAAGCAAGAAGACAAATTCCATTGCTTCCCGTTTCCCTCGCAGAAATTTAGTCTTTCATTTTTAATCAGACTCGAGATCAAAAAGGTTTTAAACATGCCTATGTACTCTGTACATAGCTATCCTAAACATGGATAAAATGTGAAAGGATGTTATTATAAAAGGATCGGAAAAGCCACAGCTAGCACCAATCAGTTCTACACCTTCAGTTTGCACCTTCACCTTCAGTTTGCACCTTCGTATTTACTACCACAACCCCCCCCCCCCTACACACACACACAAACACACACACACACACACACACACACACGCATGTTGCTGATTTCTTCGGTGATCGGAAAAGCCACGTCGACATCACGGGTTACAAGATTGCAAGATTCACCGTCGGAAAGTTCACTATACCACGATTTACATTTCATTTGCATTCTTTCAATAAATATTAGCCCGGCATCTGCTTTCCTCTTAATTGCGTTTCTGCAGTCGTTCCACGGTTACTCCTAATTGTCTTATGATTGCTACTATTTCCACTGGTTTATTGACTATGACAGGGTAAAAACTGCCGAGTATCTGAGGAGTCACCATCAAATATTCAGTTCTGAGAACAAAGATGTTGAACACAAATGGATAAAATTCAAAAGCATCGTTCGATACACCTTAGACAAGCATGTCCTTAGTAAGGTTTTTAGGGATGGTTAATAGCCATATAAGAAAGTTTTTACAGAGAGATATTCTTAAGGGATTTAGTCGAAGCAAAGCTTAGCTGACGAACATAAGCCCAACAAAGCGAAAACAAGCGCAAGGATACAATGTGAGATGTGTTCAATGAATTTCAAAGTAAAAATTTACCAAACTGACTAAAAAAATCTCAAGAAACTTCTGGTCTTATGTAAAATCATTGAACTTACTGATACTGAAACAGAAGATGACATAAGAAACAAAAGCTGAATTTGGTCTTCCGAAACAGTTTTTGCCGCTGAAGATCGTAATACAGTCCCACCTTTCAATCATTGCGCGAACGGGGAAATGGCAGATATTGAGATAAGCGTTTGCGGAATAGAAAAGCAACTACAGTCACTAGTGGGGAGGCATCAGGACCAGATGAGATACCTATGAAATTCTACAAAGATTATGCGAAAGAACTTGCTCCCTTTCTGGCAGCAGTTTGTCATAGATCGATGGATCGGCGAAGGGTGCCTAGCGACGGGAAAAAAGCGCAGGTCATTCCCGTTTTCAAAAAGGGACGCAGGGCAGATGTACACAATTATAGTCCTGTAATGTTGACCTCAGTCTATTGTAGAATTTTGGAACATGTTTTATGCTCAAGAATTATAACTTTTTTTTCAGAACTAAAATCTCCTCTGTAAAAATCAACATATTCCGCAAGTAGAGGCCTTGCGAAACTTAGCATCAGATCCACAGCGCTGTAGACAAATTCTTTGACATTATGAAGGATTTTGTCAAGGTTTAACACTGTCGTTTAGTGAAACGAAAAACAAAATACCAGCTTACTCAGTGTCCGACCAGATTTTGGACTGGATTCAAGACTTCCTTGCAGACACAACTCAACACGTCGCTCTTAACGGAACAAAATCGGCAGATGTAAAGATAAATTCAGGAACACTCCAAAGAAGTGTACAGGTGCGTTGCTCTTTACAATAATATAAATTATCTAGTAGACGACATCGGAAGCTCCATGTGGCTGTTTGCAGATGGTGCGATTTTCTATAAAAATGTAGCCACGCCAGAACTCTGTTGCGAACTACAAGAAGATCTGTTGAGGACTGATGAATAGTGCGGGGACTGGCATTTTACTCTAAACGTAAATAAATGGAACATATTGCGCGAAGGAATCCGCTAATTTACAATTCGTGACAAACCTCTGGATACAGAAATTACCGTAAAACACCTAGCAGTAACTACCCAGAGCTACCTAAAGTGGAATGACCACACAAAACAAATAGTTGCAAAAGCAGGTGCCAAGGTCAGATTCAAAGGAAGAATCTTTAGGAAATGTTATTCATCCACGAACGAAATGCCTTACAAATTCTTACTCGAGCGATTCTTCAGTACTGTTCATCGATCTGGGACACACACCGGGTTGGATTAATAGAAGGGATAGACATGACCCAACGGAAGAGCGGTGCGTTTCGTCACAGGATCGGCGTTACGGGCAGAGTCAGGAAACATATTTCTTCCTCCCCATATATCTTGCAAAATGATCACTACGAGAAAATCTGAAAAAATTAGAGCTAATACGGAAGTTTACCGATAATCATTCTTTCCGTCGGCCTCAGTAGCGCAGCGGTAGCGTTACCGCCTATCACGCAAGGGGCCCCGGGTCCCGGGTCCGATTCCCAGCAGGGGGTCGTGTGTCCATCATCATCGTTGACATGCAAGTCGCCGAAGTGGCGTCAAATAAAAAGACTTGCAATACGATTGCCGAACCCCGAAGGGGATATACCCGCCAATAAATGCCGTCATTCGTTCCAAACGCCATTCACAAATGAAACAGGGAAGGGGGAGGGAGTCTCTGATAGTGGTAGCAGAAGTACGCTTCGCCACACACACCGAAAGAAGATTTGAGGAGTATAGATGTAAATGTAAAATAGTTGCCCATCGTATTAGTGATCTCAGCATCGCTTTTCGTACAAATTAAATGGTTTTTTATTTATTTATTTATTTATTGAGTAAATACCAACAGGTTTTGACTTGCAGTGAAGTATGCTACCGCTTGCTACTAGCGGGTCTGGAACGAAATTGCAACCTTGTTGCAGTACGGAGGTTCCTAATAACAATTACGGCGGGTCAGAATTACTGGGAGTTAGAGTTGGCTGCAAGCCACCACTGACAACGGAACGGTCCAATCCGACATGCCGAAGCATGCTCAGAAATTTTTGTAAAGGAGGAATACATCAAAAGAACCACAAAGTCAAAATTTAAGCGGATACGACGCACTGCAAGTGTTTTTTTTTTAAATGTTGAAAATTGCTAAATTTGTAACCGTCCAGAAGATGTGCAACCGGGCAGGCACATATCCTTGGTCGACATGGGTGATAAACAACACGGCACAATGCGATCGTAATTTGTAAAGAGAATTTCAGTTTCCGTTGATAGTTTCTCTGGCACACTTGCTCACAGCTACAATTCATTCGAATCTGCAAATCATTTAATATCCATCATAATTAGCAGTTGTTGCTAATAGCATCTGTCTTTTTGCAGGTTCGAGAGTTTCACAGTAATGTGCTACCCAGTTACTGTTTTCGATCTCTCAGAGACGAAATATGAAGAACATGGTGTGCAATCGAAATCAACTACTTCTCCTGAAGACCTACATACGTGTTACTTATTAGTTAATTTCTTGGACTTTCATTTGAATGATGTCGACATTTTGTTAGAAACTGTGGAAATACGAGTACGACGACAGAAAGGCTGTTCATGTATTTCGGATTCCACTCTGAACTAGGTGTGATTCAGCCTCTTGAGAATAAAATTATTCAACAATGTAAAGCATTCTTCAGAAAATTGTCGGACAGAGTAATTTCCTATAGCTCTTTGTCATTTCAGGTTTATCAGCCTAACAGTATTTTTAAACTTCAGTCATTTCTGCACTGTCGTCTTGCATCATCACATTTTACGAATTTGATCAAGCAAGCCTGACACGCAATGGCCACGAACGTTTCTTACTTCATTTCAGTTCTGTATAAACAAAACTTGTAATTACTGTTAAGTGCCTGAATACATTAATATTTTGTCAGGTGTGCCTGGTGTAAGGAAAAGTTTTGTTTTCGTCATCAAATAGGCATTTCGCATTTTTTGAAATGATTACAGTGGATAAACGAGGAACACTTTCATTGTTTGTAAAATATACATCACTAAAAAATTATCATAGGGTCTGTGATAGATAACTTGTTATGAAATACTGTACATAGTCGGCCTGTGTGGCCGAGCGGTTCTAGGCGCTGCAGTCTGGAACCGCGCGACCGCTACGGTCGCAGTTTCGAATCCTGCCTCGGGCATGGACGTGTGTGATGTCCTTAGGTTAGTTAGGTTTGTGTAGTTCTAAGTTCTAGGGGACTGATGTCCTCAGATGTTAAGTCCCATAGTGCTCAGAACCATTTGAACCATTTTACTGTACATAATGTAAACAAATTAAAATGCCGATTGAGGGAAGTCGTCTGAAGTTTTGCATCATACACTGCCTTTATTTCCTTGCTTTTGCTATTCACTTGTGTAACAAATACAGCTGCAACAGTTAAGCGGTCAATATAAACTTCAAGTTATTCATAAACATTTGTGATCTGAGACATATTCGATATGGTTTAAGCGCTTAAAATTCTCGTGTGTTCACATCGCACTTCGCAGTACTCGGCGCTACATTCTCATGGCACGGCTGCCTCTTACACGCCCATCGCTCGCTAGGCAGCAAACCGCCGTTATAAGCGGTTCTTCGTGCGGCAAAAATGATTAGCTTAAACATTTTTTAAATATGTACTGTGCGCCTTAGAAGCTAAAATTTTGACGATGCAATTCTTTCGATGTATTCTTCCCGCAGAAAAATTTCAGGGTAGGTTTCGACACGTCGATTGAACCATTCCCTTCTCATAACTGCCTGAGCCTGTCAGCAGTGTCTGATAACCATCATATCAGCATGCACAACCAAATTCTTGAGCCAAATTTCTAGCAAAAGTTTTCAACATGAAGCTTCTCTCGGAACTACATCCAACACTGTGTATGCCTTGCATAAGATTGCCCACATATTTTTTCTAGTTCAGGCAATTAAATTATTTTTTTTTTATAGAGCTGTCGTTTTGCCTTGTTTGACGCCACTTCTGATTTCATACAGCTCATATTTTGCTGCAGTGAACCTAACGATGAGAAAGGGTTACATATCTAAATTAATACTACATGGCAGCATACTTTACATCTAATACCCCTGAACGACGCTTGTTTGTGACTTTGCAGAAATGCGATAATGACTGGATAGATGATAAATTGTAGTTATCACTTAAATTATTATTGTTAAAACAGTTGCTTGGCATCTGACTACAAACACAGGAAACTGTTGAGATTCAGGCTGCTGTACTATCCCAACAGGCGAGTCAATTACGTCACCAACATCGATTGGAACATAGGTAATCCATGTAGACTTGTCAGCGTTCCAAAGACCTCATCATTAATTTGAGCGACAAACACGCACATGTGAATGATATCGATTCTAAACTTTTCTGAAAACTGTTACTTAATCGTCATAACAGACGACAACAAAAGAGACAATGCCATGAAGACCTGCTAAATGTCTTTCTGAAGAACCATACTTGACCTGTACTAGCAGTACAAACTGGCGCATATGCATCACTGATTGACTCATACCTGAACTTTGAATATGATCAAACATACCGCACTAAGACGAAATATTTAATTTTAGTGCTTTAGACTATCTTCGATAAAAACTTTTCGGATGAGTCCTACTGTGCTGCACGAGAGTGTGGGTTTTTCGGTGTCACAGATTCACACATTGTATATTTCCTGCACCATTCTAAAAATATTGCTTCCTCACAGAAGACAACTTTTTCACTGAAACCACCCTATTACACTCACAGCTTCTAGCAAAGGCAAGCAGTGATGTTTCTTTTTCATTCGTTTTCATAACGACTCCCTAACTTTAGGTTACGAACGCTCGGTGGCATGCTGGTAAGACTCTGTACTAGTATTCATGAGGGTGGAGGTTCAAATCGTCGTCCGATCATCTAGATTTAGGTCTTTGTGATTGCATTAAAGCCTTTAAAGTTAACAGGTGTCCTCTTATTCTTTTTTGAAATGTTAGCGGTGGACAAAGCCTCACCACATTCTGATTCCACTGAATGCAATGTCATGCGAAGTCGTTAAAAGAATATGGTCCATTAAATGATTGGAAGTGTGCAAGGGACTTTTATATCATGATTTCAACACGACGGTCCAGGGAAAGGATTATTTCAATCCTTCAGTAACCTTTCCTCAAACAGGGAGTGCTATTGTCAATGATATCATAGGAGACCTAGGAAGATGTTGGAGTGCACATGGGAGAAAACTAAAATCGAATAGTTTTCCATGAAACAGACATTTATTTGTAACCTTTCCTTTCTTAACTTGCTCATGATGTACCAAAAATAGAACAAACTTATTGATGTGGTACGTTAAAATGGAAGGGTTTTCAAGATAAATATCGTTATCAGCAAGGGATCGTTAGATAGAGGAAATAATCGTGAATAAGCTCTAACATTCGTGACGTAGGTACATTTACTCCGACTAACAAAAAGCTATAATGGGAAGGCACATAGGATTCGTACACGAATAAGCAACATCAGTACAAGTGAATCAAAGGGGGGGGGGGGCAGAAACTAAGTTCACGATGTTTGTTTCCATCAGGAAACGTGCTATTGGCCGTATTAATGAGATCCACGATAGGAGGAAGAACTCCATCGGTTGTAAATTTTTAATCTGTTTACTGCAGATCGATTTCAGCTACTTGTGTAACCATCTTGGTGCATTACAACCGAATAAAGAAGACTTACCGTAAAATACTGATATTTGTTGTCTGTGTGTTTTGCAAATCAAACTGCCTTTTCTTGCTGCTATATTTCGTTGGGTTGGCAACAAATAGGTAAACATACCAAAGACGATGAAACACGTAATGGAGTAGCAATATTTACGCTATGAAAAGAAGTGTACGACGAAATAGTTGTATAGAGTGACAGCAGAACGATAGTTCATCACTAAAAAGAGTGAGAAACATGGTGAACAGTGTGTGGATGGCGAAAATACAAATATGTGAATATAGAACAGTGATAAAAGTGATAGTGCGACCTCCAGATCAGATGTGAGGAAACGCAGATCACCAAATCGTAAGTAATTACATTTTTACAAAAAATCGCGAAGTGAACTATTTGATAATCTGTAACTAACAAAACTATCATTATAGATCCCACTGATGATGCCTTAGAACAGGAGAAGGCGAAACGCGTATGGGATAAATAAAATAATTAGCAGCAAGAAAAGGCAGTTTGATTTGCAAAACAAGTATTTATATGCATGCTGCGGAGGATGGCCACAAAAACAAACTTGTTAACAGACTAATAATTTAGGTCCGATGCCGCCCTTCCTCCTATCGTGGTAAGTTCACCATGCTCGATAAAATTGTGATAATTCTGATACATCCCAAACTACCAACCCCTCCCCTGCCTCCGAAATATTTATAATGATCTATATGTTACGTAGGGTACGCAAATTCAAAAATCGTTCAAATGGCTCTGAGCACTACGGGACTTAACATCTGAGGTCATCAATCCCCTAGAACTTAGAACTACGACCGTAGCGGTCGCGCGGTTCTAGACTGAAGCGCCTAGAACCGCTCGGCCACTCCGGCCGGCGTAGGGTCCGCCTCCTTAGCTGAGTGTTCAGAGCGTCTGAAGGCCATACAGCAGGTCCGCCATCGATTCCGGCCGGATCAAAGATTTTATCCACTCGAGAGGAAGAGGAGGAGGAGGCGATTAGTATTTAACGTCCCGTCGACAACGAGGTTATTAGAGACTGAGCACAAGCACGGATTATGGGAAGATGGAGAAAGAAAGCGGCCACGCTCATTTCTAAGGAACGGTCTCAGCATTTGACTTAAGTGATTCAGGAAAATCACGGAAAACCTGGATCAGTATGGGCGGACGCGGGTTTGTGCCGTAGTCCTCCCGAATGCGAGTCCAGTGTGCTAACCACTGTGTTACCCCGCACGGTCTCCGCTCGAGGACGGGGTGTTGCATTGTCCTCATCATCATTTCATCATCATCATCGACACAGACTAGTCGCCCAGTGAGGCGTTAACTGGAAAGATCCGCAACTCGGCTGCCTAACTTCCCAAGGTGGAGACTCCCGACCATCAATGCCATAACATAATTTCATTTCAGTTACGCGAAAGACAGTGATACGGTACTATTGTGGGTGGTCCATCGCCTTAAGATCGATCGCCTCAAAACATGGAAAAAAAACGGTAAAAATCGGTGCACGTAAATTTGGATATCGATTGAGATATTCGATCTACTGAGCTACGAACGCTCTGATTGTCAGGATGAGGATTTTATCGGAGGGATCACACTCACACTTCACAGACAGAACAGCAACAGATTTTAGAAACATCATGGCTTCACATGTCAACAAAGAGCGTTTTTTCACCTAGTGATTGAATTTAAATAACCAATTATCAACTAAATTGAATTATGAAATAATTAACTGATCCTGACTTTCGTAAACCCTCGTCGCCAGTTTTGTAAAGGCTGCTGTGGAGGTCGAGTTTCCACTGTTGCTACGGTAGGCCGTATTTATGAGTTCGTGAAACGGCTTCTGGTGCAGTACACCGCTAAGACAATTTCTCCCTGCCACTATTATACACCTATGCCCCAGGGTCAGGTAACAGGATAAGAGAACGAAGTTTCTACAAAACTCCAACAAATTAGTAACAGTCACGCAAATGAGTTAAAAAGGTTTACTTATCTTTGTGATTTGTCGAATAATGAAGTCTGCAACACTGCATGTAATATAACACAAAATAGGCCCTCAGTGGCTAAGTGAAAATAATCGCAGGTAAACTTCACAGTACATAGCAAATGCAAGAGCCCACTACACGACTTTCCCTGTCTAAGTCAGCCCTGGACGATGATTTATGGGTGAGAGCTGCCATTCTGTCTTCCGAGTAGGCTTCTGGCCGTTGTCGTCCGTTCATTGGCGGATTGTACTCGGCCGGCGACTGGCCGAGGCTAAATCGATATCTTCATCCTCAGTGTCGCCCATGGCGCTGGATGAACTCGCGCAAGTGGCTGATCTCTATGGTACTGGCACCAGCTCGCATCTTTGCACATGCAGCCCTTTTGCTCTGGCTCTATCTTGTTCGGACGAGGCAGTACTAACCGAAAAAGAAGTTATACTAGATGAGCTTGTAAGACACAGCTGGAGTACTGTGTTCCAGCATTTTCAGACATCCACGTTACCTGCCGTGTAGCCAGCGCATCTTCACAGAACGAGGGTGTTAGCCAGCCAATCCGGAAAACGCTCAGGAAGTGCAAGGTTCTTACCCTATCGGGTGGGAGTTAACCAACCGGCAGAGTGGTCGTTGCCTTGATCCTACTGAAGTTGACCGGTCAAAGTTTGAGCAGAGAAAACAGTGGAAATTTCCACAGCTTCCCGTGTTGGTTCTCACTCGACCAATCGCAAGCCGTACATTTAGAGCCAATGGGACGCCCGTTAGCTCTAGCCACATCATGACACAAGCTATGTTTGAAACCAAAATTCAACGCAGAGTTATCCAGTCTCTGCAAAGAAGGAATAAGAGAAAACTACACTGATTCTCCAGTTACAGGTGCACATGCGATCACTCACTCATCGATACATTCTCGAGCGTATCCACGGTGGAAATTAAGGAGAGAAGGTAGCATAGGTTGCTGATGTGAAATAAGGGACAATAAAATCCCTGCGCAGTCCTTCTCCCGGCTATGATTTATATAAAACAAACAGTAGGAGAGTAATCTGGTAGACTAATGGAATGTGGATTAAGTATTCCAGATAACAATTACACGAAAGGAGCTGAGACGGGACTCTTTTCAGGTGAATGCCAGGAGGGTTTCTTTGAAATGGCACTGCCGATTTCGTTACCCACCCTTCGTCAACACGAGACTGTGCTTCATTTATTGCGAAGTCATCGTCACCAGAACGTTACATCCCAATGCTCTTTTTCTTCCTGCCTACACATTGTGCAGCTCTCTGCTAGCTCCATTCGCAGATTTATATTGGTTACATACGACACTTCACCGTATATGTTCAACTATTTCGCCACCGCCGATTTCTCTTATCAGAGGCTTCTTGTGGCCGTAAACTGTGCATAGTACCGTCGAATGGAGTCGATAGTCTCTGTATCTTCATGAAACCTAGTCCTGAAGTATCGTTACTTTCTTATTGCCAGTCGCTATCTTTACCAATTGCTGCAGGGTCTGTGCAGACAGTGCAGACTCTCTGCTAGGTTCCACTCTGGCGGACGTCACCGGAAACTTGTAACAGAACTAAATGAAGTATTTCGGGTTTATTGGGATCACTTCGAATTTTTCGATATTATGCCAAAAATACAGCTGTGGTAGATTAATGAAACTGCTTCAGTCACTTGCAATCACCAAGAATTAGTTAGAATTGACACGCTCAGGTGAAGTCTCAGTGGTTGAAATATTGGACTAACAGTCAGGACCAGTCTTTATGGAGCTACAAAACTGTTAAATCGCTTACCTAATGACAAAAAAGCCTGACATAGCATAAAGAGAAATTTACTCTACCCATCTTCGGTGCTACACTCTGTGACAGTTGTATAGCAACGGTTGATATCTGTAGAAACTGCAACCAGCAACTTCGAAATCTTTTGATATGATTTGTTACACCATCAGCCAGCATCTCAGTTTCTCCGTGCTCGTCATCGAATAGTGGGCAATGACAAGAACCTATTTCTTGTTGACTACTTTCAGCCAAACACTGGTGACGTCATAGGATCCAGAATGTTTCGAGAAATCGGCTGTGAAGGCATCCTATATATGCCAACACGAAAACATAGCGTTTCAGTGGACGAGATCTACTTATAGTGAACAAACATTCTACGAGGATCATACTGAAGATAGTGACCAATAATATTTAAATTTCTTAATATTTATTTTTAGAGAAACCAATTACATCGTCGTAATCTACAGACTTTTCTCTACTTTCGTGAAATCTTCTCGGGTGATCAGCCGAGTAAAGGCGTCGTCTTCTCGCAACGTTTCGAAGGGTTTCGTACCCATCATCTTCGCTTGAAGATGATGGGTACGAAACCCTTCGAAACGTTGCGAGAAGACGACGCCTTTACTCGGCTGATCACCCGAGAAGATTTCACGAATGGAATACGCCGAGAAAGTCTCAAATCACATTTTCTCTACTTTTCGACATAATCTCTATTTCTTTGCACACATTTCCCCATCGTTCTGCAAGTCTGAAAATACCCTTACGACTGAACTACGTTCCAGCTGCACAAAGACACTGACGCACTGCTTTCCGAATATCCTCCACCGTCTCGCAGTATTGGATTCGCATTGTTTCTTTAAAGGTTTCACCGCCTATTACAACGGGCATTCAAATGAAACCAGGTCTCTAGTGTAAAGTAACGGTAACGATTTTATTAACTTAAAAATGTAGTTATACACAGTGCACATACTGAAAAACAGTCGTCTGAACTGTTGGCACATTTCTCCCATTGCGACACTAGCCGGTCGATTCCATCCTTGAAAAAGCTGCAGACGGATCCAGGCCTGGACCTAGACACACATTGTCGTCCATTGCGAATCGATGTGGGCGAATAGCTTGTTTTAGAGGTCCAAACACGTGAAAGTCACACGGTGGTGGATGTCCCAGCGTTTCGGCCACCATACCCGCAGTTACATGGTGTCACCTTACGTGTAAGGCGACGGTAGACGCGCTGACAGTTTTCATTTGAATGAACTGTATACAATACTCATCAACAAATCATCACTTTCATTTTGACATCTCTGGAAAAGGTTTTGGCTGATAGGTCTTCTCTGAGGTTTGAGAGCTTTGGTAAATAAACGTGGGGCCCAACGGGCACAAAGTTTTCGATAACCTAAGCTTTGAGTCGTTTCTTCCTCTGCACTGAATTCTACTGCAAGTTTAGCACCGATTTCATTCACGGTGACACGCATGTCTTCTATAATGATATCACCAACTCTTTCCTTGTTGCGTTCCATGGAGGCGGTTCACGGGCGACCGCTACGCGGCTCATCATGGGTACTGGTTTTCCCATCTTTGAAATGCTTCCCACTGTACAGACATCTACTAGGCATGTTGAAGTCTGAGGCGAATCTCCGCAGCAGTTCTCCCCTCTTTAACAAGTAATTCAATGACAACACGCAGTCGAAACGAAACATCTATGTCCGCCATATTTGAAGAATTACCTGTGGTCACATGATAGACGCTAAAGACGGCACAATATGACAACAAAACATGCGCTGAAAAGTCTTTAGATTACGATACTGCTATCGGTTTTGTTGCATTGTTGGAATTTGAATTTTAAGATTGTGCTGCTGACAACTTTCAGTATGTTTCTCGTGTTGCCATTGATTATTCATCACCTGATGAAAAATCTACAGCAACTCGAAAGCTGGCTCCTGTGACAATAAATCACTTCAACATATTGTAAAATGGTTGGCTGCTGTTTCTACCCAAATCAGCCGCTTAGTAAATACACTGAAGAGCCGAAAAACTGGTACACCTGCCTAATATCGCGTAGGGCCCCCGCGATCACGCAGAAGTGCCGCAACACGACGTGGCATGGACTCCACTAATGTCTGAAGTAATGCTGGACGGAATTGACGCCATGAATCCTGCAGGGCTGTCCATAAAACCGTAAGAGTACGAGGGGGTGGAGTTCTCTTCTGAATAGCACGTTGCAAGGCATGCCGGATATGCTCAAAAATGTTAATGTGTGGGGAGTTTGATGGGGAGTTTGGTAGCCAGTGGAAGCGTTTAAACTCAGAAGAGTGTTCCTGGAGCTACTCTGTAGCCATTCTGTACCTTATGGGGTGTCGCATTGTCCTGCTGGAATTGCCAAAGTCCGTCGGAATGCACAATGGACATGAATGGATGCAAGTGATTAGATAGGATGCTTTCGTACGTGTCACCTGTCAGAGTCGTATCTAGATGTATCAGGGGTCCCTTATCACTGTACACGCCCCACACCATTACAGAGTCTCTACCAGCTTGAAGAGTCCCCTGCTGAGAAGCAGGCTCCATGGATTCATGAGGTTGTCTCCATACCCGTACACGTCCATCCGTTCGATACAATTAGAAAAGAGATTCGTCCGACCAGGCAACAAGTTTTGAGTCATCAACGGTCCAATGTCGGTGTTGACGGGCCCAGGCGAGGCTTGTAGCTTCGTGTCGTGCAGTCATCAAGAGTAGGCTTACACGAGTGAGCCCATACCGATGATGTTTCGTTGAATGGTTCGTGCGCTGACAGTTGTTGATGGTCCAGCATTGAAATCTGCAGCAGTTTGCGGTTGGGTTGCACTTCTGTCACTTTGAACGATTCTCTTCAGTCCTCGTTAGTCCCGTTTCCGCAGCGATGTCGGATATTTGATGTTTTACCGGATTCCTGATATTCGGAGTACACTCTTGAAATGGTCGTACGGGAAAATCCCCTACTTCATCGCTACCTCGGAGATGCTGTGTCCCATCGCTCGTGCGCCGACTATAACACCACGTTCAAACTCACTTGTAGCAACAGTGCCCGATCTAACAACTGCGCCAGACACTTGTTGTCTTATACAGGCGTTGCCCAGCGCAGCGCCGTATTCTACTTGTAGCGCGTAGAAGCGCACCGTCACCCCGGCCGGCTCCTTTGCAGAAGAACTGCTACTTAGAAACTTAGAGTTTTATGTAATGTAAATGGTTAAATACTTCTATCTTTTTACTTCTTTCAATTCTTTATGAACGCATCTACAAATCGGTGGCATGCAGCCATATGTCAAAATCTTGCTGTTTAAATATAACAAACAATGATATTTGAACAGCAAGTAGTATCTAACTTCATTAATCCAACATAAATGCAAATCATCAAATTACACATAGCCCTGTTAACAAATCTTAAAAGCATTACAAAAATGAGGTATCTAATGCACCTTTTTATCACAACAGTTTATGTACATTCTGGGGTTACTCAACAATTATTAATTATGAGCCAACTCATCTATACTAAAGCGTTGGCAGAAACAGAAATCATAACTATTTAATATTTTTACCTTATTTCCATGAAGTCTTCTGCTTCCATGTTCAACAATATTGACAAACCTACATTAATCTAACTCTCGGTGGCTTCACACAGCACATCCCAAAAACTGCCTACTCCATCGTCTTTCCTTCACAGACAGCCACCTACAACTGTGCGCCTAGCACTCTCTTACTCCAACAAAGCAGCATCTTTGGCTCTGCGGTCGCGCACAGCCAGCGATTCGCATTATCGAGCCTATGAAATGGTTCAAAAGGCTCTGAGCACTATGGGACTTAACAGCTGAGGTCATCAGTCCCCTAGAACTTAGAACTACTTTTTAAAAAAAATGTTCAAATGGCTCTGAGCACTATGGGACTCAACATCTGAGGTCATCAGTCCCCTAGAACTTAAAACTACTTAAACCTAACTAACCTAAGGACATCACACAAATCCATGCCCGAGTCAGGGTTCTACGCTGCGACCGTAGCGGTCTCGCGTTTCCAGACTGAAGCGTCTAGAACCGCTCGTGCACAGCGGCCGGCTATCGAGCCTATCAGAGATATTCATCATTTACAGTATACTAGTTTCATTTTAATTTATTGATATTGTTATCTTATTCTGGTGCCACATACAAGTGTGTCCCAGTAGAAGCCATTCATGTTAAGTTTTAAGTTTAAATTTTTTGATAGATTTCGGATTTGCTATTGTCATTCCTGAGAAAAATGAGCCTTAACAGACGGATAGCTGACAGTCAGATAAACTGACAGTCAGATAGCAAATGATAAAAAATATTTTTTTTTCATACGATGTAATAACAAATTAACAGTTTTCGGATGTTTTCCTTGTGGAACCTTGTTTTCCGCGAAATTTCGTTGTTATAGGTCGATAGGAAGTGCCCTGTGATGAGTGACATGAAATGTATTCGCAATTACGAATATGAACAACATCAGCTGCATAAGAAAATGATGACAGTGAAAAACCTGTGCCGGGCCGGGATTCGACCCCGATTTCCTGTTTTACGCGAGAGCTCGCTTCAACTGCCTTTGTTTATCAGGACACAACCCACGGCCAGACCCAAACTTTCATATATCGTCGTTCCTGCGTCACAACCTGTACTCGTACATATATAATGTAAATCCTGTACAGGGAAGGACATTTTAATTGAAAGTCCCTGCCTGGTATCGGTGGATAAATACTATACTGCAGTTCCAGGAACTGCAATAATGTATTCGATGAGTGAGTCGTCGGATAACAAAATATGGGCCATAAATGACCGTATCTTTCGATTACATTGATTTAGAAGCTTGAATGTTTTGCACTGCCAGGGGACCACAGGCCTTAGTATGCGACGTAACCTTCCACTGGATGCGTCTACCCGTTCTGAGGAAAGGGAGTCTTAACAGACGAACAGACAGACACAGGTGGATAATAAATGCCAAAACAAAACTTACTTCTTATCAAATTTCGTGATTCTTGGTCAACGGAAAACATCCAATAGGTTTTGATGGTTGAGTTTGCGAGTATCAAAATATGTGACATAAAATGGCCGTACATTTTGACTGCATTGACTTATAAGCTTTGCCAAGGGACCTTAGACCTTAGTATGTGACACAAATTTCAATTTGATACGTCTACCCGTTGGTAAGAAAAACAAGACTTAACAGTCGGACAGACACAAAGACATACAGACAGAGGAATAACAATGCGATTCCGTTACCGATTGAGGTACGGAACCCTAAAAATTAGTTGCTAGAAATCCAACGACTAGGAAAATCTGTAATGCAATAGGCCAATAATACGATGGTGAGTCAAATGAAAACCTTAAATATTTTTTTAAATATTATTTATTGTGCAGAAGTGGTACAAAGCTGTATCACTTTTCAACATAATCTCCCCCACTTTCAATGCAAGTCCTCCAGCGCTTACAAAGTGCATAAATTTCTTTACAAAAAAATTCTTTTGGTAGTCCGTGCGACCACTCATGCACTGCATGGCGTGCCTCTTCATCAGAACGGAACGTCTTTCCTCCCATTGCGCCTTTGAGTGCTCCAAACATATGGAAATCACTTGGGGGGCAAGGTCTGGTGAGTATGGTGGATGAGGAAGACACTCAATATGCAGGTCTGTGATTGTTGCAATTGTTGTACGGGCAGTGTGGGGCCTTGCATTGTCATGTTGCAAACGGACACCTGCTGACAGCATTCCACGTTGCTTTGATTTGATTGCAGGCCGTAGATGATTTTTTAGGAGATATGTGTATGATGCACTCGTGACAGTGGTCCCTCTAGGCATGTAATGCTCCAAAATGACCCCTTTCTCGTCCCAAAAGAGAGTCAACATAACTTTCCCTGCTGACGGTTCTGTTCGAAACTGCTATGGTTTCGGTGATAAGGAATGGCGCCATTCCTAGTTCTCTCTCTTCGTTTCCGGTTGGTGGAAGTGAACCCAGGTTTCGTCCCCAGTAACGATTCTAGCAAGAAGCCATCACCTTCTCGTTCAAAGCGCCGAAGAAGTTCTTCACAAGCATCAACACGTCGTTCTCTCATTTCAGGAGTCAGCTGCCGTGGCACCCATCTTGCAGACACTTTGTGAAACTGGAGCACATCATGCACAATGTGGTGTGCTGACCCATGACTAATCTGTAAACATGCTGCAATGTCATTCATTGTCACTCGGCGGTTTTCCTTTACTATGGCTTCAACTGCTGCAATGTTATGTGGAGTCACAACTCGATGTGCCTGACCTGGACAAGGAGCATCTTCCACTGAAGTCACACCTTTTGCGAACTTCCTACTCCATTCGTAGACTTATTGCTGTGACAAGCATGCATCTTCGTATTGAACCTTCATTCGTCGATGAATTTCTATAGGTTCCACACCTTCACTACGCAAAAACCGAATAACAGAACGCTGTTCTTCCCTGGTGCAAGTCACAAGTGGGGTGGCCATCTTTATGCTGATACTGCGACGGTATGTGTGCATCTGCACTATGCTGCCACCTACAGGCCATTCTGCACGCTGTTTGTAGCATGCTTACCAACTTACAGGATAACGACGCGAAATTTCGATTTGTTATTACAAATTTAAGGTTTTCATTTGACTCACTCTCGTATATGAACAATGTTGAAAATTAGAATAATTCCAATAAATGGAAAAAGATATGGGAAAATATCCATAACCCATTGAGCCATATCTGCGGCACAAGAGTCCCATAAACAGCAAACTACATAAAATAGGGCTTAGCCCCTCTTCAATGTGCGCTCGCTGTAACGTAGAAGATACGATACGTCATCGCCTAATATGCTATGAGAAGTCTGAAATTTGACTGTGGACGAGACAAAAATTTGCTATCAAATCGCGAACTTCGTCATACACGTACAGCTCAGAAATTCTATTTGCAGCCAAGTCCTTTTAACCCAAAATTAAAAGCAACGCATTTATGTGGCTAATAGCCCATATATATTACTCAATCAGCAAGAAAGCTGAATCTCTAAGGTTACTAGTATTACTCGACAGAGAAACACAACAAACTGCTACAATACACGAAATAGAAAGATCACTTTGATTGATTTTTAACCACTCTACTGCCACACTGATAGATGCTATAAAACATATGTTTTCCTTATTGTAGAAGGGACGCCTTATTTATTATAAAAAAACGCTTGCTGATTAGCAAAATAGCCTCGTTGTCATTGATTAAGAAGATATGCCTTTCCTTGTTTTAGACGAAGAAGAACGGTTCACTTAAGAAGAAAAGTTTGTTTGTTATTGAAGTGGATATTTCTATTTCACAAGAGTAGTCTTAGGGGAGAAGTTTTCGTTATTGTCGAAGAGAAGACTGGATTGTGTTAGATGCCTTGTTCGCGTTAGAAAAGGAACAGTGATCTGAAAGACGAGATTCGTCTGTTTTAGACTAAGAAGAGCAGCCCAGTTTGCTTTACAAGGGGAGAAATTTCTTGTTTCAGACGAGAAGCAATGTTTATTTCAGAAGGGGAGACTTACTATCTTTCGTTTGGAAGAGGAATTTTGTGTTTTATAACAGAGGTATCTTCCTTGCTTCAGAATAGCAGTTATTTGCTTGGGAAGAGAAGTAATTTTTGTTTCGGAAGAGGTATAATGTTTGTATTTTGAAAAGGAGTTTTTTCCTTTTTGTTTCGTCGAGTAACCTTAGTTGTATATTCCGTTGAACTATGGTTTTACACGTTATGGCTTAACAAAACGTAGGATATGGTATGAGATGCTAGAGATGGAGGGCATTTTTGGTAAGGGAAAGAATGGACTGGAAGGGGAGAAAAAAAAGAAAAATAATTGGTAAAAGCACGGCTCGTAGGAGGCAAGGTTCCGTATTCCATTCTCGCTCACCCCACAGTCCTAACCTGCCAGGGTCAGTTTCTAAACAGCTCATTGTCCTCTGGAGAGTGAGAGACTTAATCTGGATGGTACCTCCTCATTACTTCTTCTATTCTAGAAGTTTCACTCGTAACAGGTGAACACGCAATGTACGAAAGACATCTAGTAACTGCAGAGACAAACTGATGTAGGTATCAAACAGTTTGTAAGAGGAGTTTTGTACTTTAATAACTTTAGGTTGGCATCACTGGGATGAGCTGAGAACAGCAGACAGATGAAAGCTTCAATATTACATTTAATGATGGTGTGAACATTTCAAGTTTCCACATTAATTGAGCAACGTTCAGAGATTCTTTCTTTGCTTTCTGGAAATTAAAAACCCGCAAAAATGCTTTCTCGAGTGATTTTACAGTATGGTGAAAGTTGTTTAACAGCGAAAATTTTTATGAGTGGACAGAACAGTTCAAAAACGGCCGAACCTCAGTGACTGACGGGCAACGTCCTGTCCGGCCAGTTGAAGTCTCAACCCCTTCATTAGAAACCCGCACCGACGACATTATTTTATTCGTGAAGACCGACGTGGTACAGTTGAAGATATAGCAAAAACAGTTGCAGTAAGTGTTGGCACAACTCATAACGTTATTAGTAACAAGCTCAACTACAGACAAACAAGTGCAGAGGGGTTCCGACAGAACTCAACAACAGAAGGAGACAAGACTAAAAGTGTGTACAGACTTGAAAGAACGCTATTAAAGGGAAAGTGACCCATTTTCGAAACAAGATTTTAATGTGTGATCAAACTTGGGTTCACTGTTCTGAACCAGAGTGCAGCAGACAAAGCACGGAATGTAAGAACATCAGCTCCCCTGTCCGAAAGAAATCCCGAACGCAAGCATCAGCAGAAAGAATCACATTGACCGTCTTTTGAGATGTGAAAGGTGTTGTCTTTTGATATTATTTGGAAGATTGGCGTACGATAAACAGTGCCCCTATGCAGACATGCTGATGAACAAATTAAGGATAGCAGTGAGAGAAACGCTTCACGAATCTCAAAGAAATGGCGTGATACTGCTACACGACAATGCTCGCCATCGCACCGCCCAGCTGACCGAAGAAACCATTGACAAAAGTGATTTGGGAGGTACTACCTTATCCTCCCCACAGTCCAGAGATTCGGATCCCTCGGATTTTCATTTGTTTGGTCCACTCAAGGATGCATTACGTGGAAAAAAGTTCAGTAACAACGAGGAGGTCAAAGAACTGGCGGGAAAATGGCTCAAACAAGAAGACAAAAACTTCTTTGCATTAGGAATACAAAAAACTAGTTCATTGTGAGGAAAAGTGCATTAATATTTGTAGATATTATGTTGAAGGTACTAAACGTCTAATTTTGTAATTTCAACATCAATTTTTCCATTTAGTTACTGAATGCCCCTCGTATTTAGAAGGAACGTCATTTTACAGCATAACATTTCTGTGATATGTACTGAGGGCACAGATAATGACAGGTTTCGAAAACGCACCTGTGCTCGCTAAGGGACTTGATCCCGCGACCACAGCAGCAACGCTACCCGAGACCGCGGAAGCCGTTCTGGAGTATACTGGGCCTGTGGCTGGGTATGGGTATGGGTATGGGTATGACAGCACCTGGTGGAGCAATACGGGTCGCTCATCTCGCCGCTGTAGGCTGACCAAACAGTGGCTGACAGCCCACAGTACATATTCAATGCGCAATGCGACACGCGCGCGTTATCGACAACCAATAACATAGCTTGGAGCAAAACACATTATGAACATGTACGCTTCTATAATATAAACGGGAGCCACAGCAATTAAGCTGCTAATCTAAATAGCGCTTGGTATTATATATTCTCAGGCAGACAGCTCGTTCGAATAGGAGGATAACATGCGAATTTTCTTTGTGTTGTTGTTACTGAAATCCCGAACTTATTAATGCCAAATTAGTGAAAATAGCGGCACATACGTTAATACCTTTAGAAGGATTATACGAGTTTTAAGGTAGAAAAAATACACTCCTGGAAATTGAAATAAGAACACCGTGAATTCATTGTCCCAGGAAGGGGAAACTTTATTGACACATTCCTGGGGTCAGATACATCACATGATCACACTGACAGAACCACAGGCACATAGACACAGGCAACAGAGCATGCACAATGTCGTCACTAGTACAGTGTATATCCACCTTTCGCAGCAATGCAGGCTGCTATTCTCCCATGGAGACGATCATAGAGATTCTGGATGTAGTCCTGTGGAACGGCTTGCCATGCCATTTCCACCTGGCGCCTCAGTTGGACCAGCGTTCGTGCTGGACGTGCAGACCGCGTGAGACGACGCTTCATCCAGTCCCAAACATGCTCAATGGGGGACAGATCCGGAGATCTTGCTGGCCAGGGTAGTTGACTTACACCTTCTAGAGCACGTTGGGTGGCACGGGATACATGCGGACGTGCATTGTCCTGTTGGAACAGCAAGTTCCCTTGCCGGTCTAGGAATGGTAGAACGATGGGTTCGATGACGGTTTGGATGTACCGTGCACTATTCAGTGTCCCCTCGACGATCACCAGTGGTGTACGGCCAGTGTAGGAGATCGCTCCCCACACCATGATGCCGGGTGTTGGCCCTGTGTGCCTCGGTCGTATGCAGTCCTGATTGTGGCGCTCACCTGCACGGCGCCAAACACGCATACGACCATCATTGGCACCAAGGCAGAAGCGACTCTCATCGCTCAAGACGACACGTCTCCATTCGTCCCTCCATTCACGCCTGTCGCGACACCACTGGAGGCGGGCTGCACGATGTTGGGGCGTGAGCGGAAGACGGCCTAACGGTGTGCGGGACCGTAGCCCAGCTTCATGGAGACGGTTGCGAATGGTCCTCGCCGATACCCCAGGAGCAACAGTGTCCCTAATTTGCTGGGAAGTGGCGGTGCGGTCCCCTACGGCACTGCGTAGGATCCTACGGTCTTGGCGTGCATCCGTGCGTCGCTGCGGTCCGGTCCCAGGTCGACGGGCACGTGCACCTTCCGCCGACCACTGGCGACAACATCGATGTACTGTGGAGACCTCACGCCCCACGTGTTGAGCAATTCGGCGGTACGTCCACCCGGCCTCCCGCATGCCCACTATATGCCCTCGCTCAAAGTCCGTCAACTGCACATACGGTTCACGTCCAAGCTGTCGCGGCATGCTACCAGTGTTAAAGACTGCGATGGAGCTCCGTATGCCACGGCAAACTGGCTGACACTGACGGCGGCGGTGCACAAATGCTGCGCAGCTAGCGCCATTCGACGGCCAACACCGCGGTTCCTGGTGTGTCCGCTGTGCCGTGCGTGTGATCATTGCCTGTACAGCCCTCTCGCAGTGTCCGGAGCAAGTATGGTGGGTCTGACACACCGGTGTCAATGTGTTCTTTTTTCCATTTCCAGGAGTGTAGTTGTAGGTTAGCAATATTTGCCCCCCCCCCCCCCCCCCCACCACCACCACCACCTTTCTCTCTCTCTCTCTCTCTCACACACACACACACCGCTAATGGACTGATTTAAATAAATTTTTTAAACCATAATTTTGACTAGTTGCTGTTTTAAATTATAAACCTTACACGAATTACCTTTAATCCCCTTTTTTGTGTCAATTTGAATACATCCACACTATGGAGTGACAGTGGAACACAGATGTTTGAATTCCACTCTTCACCCTTACCATGTACGCATTCAGCTTTGTTTCATGAACAGTGACACATCAGCCGCAAGGAACTATGCAGTACGGTGACATGTTAATGACGTGCAGTTGCTACATCTACATGGATGCTCTGCAAATCACACTTAAGTGCCTGGCAGGGGTTCATCGAATCACCTTTACAATAATTCTCTATTATTCCACTCTCGAACAGCGCGAGGAAAAATCTACCACCTATGCCTTTCCGTGAGAGCTCTGATTTCCCTTATTTCATTATGATAATTTATTTTCTTATGTTAAAATAATTATTGCTTCCTATGTAGGTCGGCGTCAACAAACATTTTCGCATTCAGAGGAGAGAACTCTTGATTGAAATTTCGTGAGAAGATCCCGCCGCCATGAGTAACACCTTTGTTTTAATTATATCCACCCCAAATTCTGTATCAGTCCGTGACACTCTCTCCTCTACTACTTCATAATACAAAACGTGCTGCCCTTCTTTCAACTCTCTTGATGTACTCCGTTAACTCTATCTGGTAATGATTCCATACCGCGCAGCACTACTGCAAAATTAGACGGAAAAAGCGTAGTGCAGGCAGTGTCTTTAGTAGACCTGTTGCATTTTCTAAGTGTTCTACCAATAAAACTCAATGTTTGGTTCGCCTTCCCCACAACTTTCTCTTTGTGTTCTTTCCAGTTTAACTTGTTCTTAACTGTAATTCCCAGTTATTTAGTTGAATTCGCGGCCTTTAGGTTTGATTGATTTATCGTTAACCGAAATTTAATGGTTTCTTTTTAAATTTGAAATTTGTGGTAAGGTCTTATGGGTCCAAACTGCTTACGTCGTCGGTCCCTAAGCTTACACACTACTTAATCCAACTTAAACTAACTTACGCTAAGGACAACACACACACACACACACACACACACACACACACACACACACACACACACACACACACACAACCATGCCCGAGGGAGGACTCGAGCCTCCGAAGGGGGGGGGGGGGGGGGGGGGAGAGAGTCGCTCGGACTGTGCGAAAGCGCCCTAGACCGCGCGGCTACCACGCGCGGCGGATTCGTTTTAGTATTTTAGTACTCATCTTGATGCCATCATAATTTTCATTATTTAGGATTAACTGCCAATTGCCGCACCATCAGATATTTTTGCCAAGCTGTTTTGCTATTTGTTGTGATCTTCCGACGACTTTACTAAGCAGTAAACGACAGCGTCATTCATTTGCAAACAACTTAGACTGCTGCTCAGACTGTCTCCTAAATCGTTTACACAGAAAAGAAACAGCAGAGACCCTATAACACTACCTTGGGGAACGCGAGACACCACTTCATTTTACTCGACGACTTTCCGTCAGTTACTACGAACTATGACCTCTCTGACAGGAAATCACGAATCCAGTCGCATAGTTGAGATGGTATTTCATAAAAACGCAATTTGATTAGAAACCGCTTGTGAAGTACGGTTTGGAAAGCCTCCTGAAAATCCAGAAATACAAAATCAGTTTAAAATCCCTTGTTGATTGCATCTAACACTTCATGTGAATAAAGAGCTAACTGTGTTTCACAAGAGCGATGTTTTCTATATCCATGTTGACTGTGTGTCAATAGACCATTCTCTTCGGTGTAATTCGTAATGTTCTAACAGAATATATGTTCCAAAATTCTCCTTCATATTGACTTTAATAATATGGTCCTGTAATTCAGTGGATTACTCCTGTTGCCTTTCTTGAATATTGGTGTGACCCGTGTAACTTTCCAGTCTTTGGGTACGGACCTTTCGTCGAGCGGGCGGTTGTATATAATTGTTAAGTATGGAGCTACTGCATCGGAATACTTTGAAAGGAAACTAATTAGTATACAGTCTGGGCCTGAAGACTCGCTAAGTCATTTAAGTTGCTTCACTGCTCCGAAGATATCTGCTTCTACGTTACTCATGTTGGCAGCTGTTCTTGACTCGAATTCTGGAATATTTACTTTGTCTTCTTTGGTGAAGGAATTTCGGAAGGCTGTATTTAGTAACTCTGAATTAGCAGCATTGTCATCGATAGTATTTCAGTTGCTATCGCGCAGCGAAGGCATTGACTCTATCTTGCCGCTAGCATACTTTACATACAACCAGAATCTCTTTGGATTTTCTGCCAGATTTTGAGAAATTATTATAAGCATCTCGTATTGACATCAGCACTAAATTTCGAGCTTCTGTAAAAGATCGGCAGTCTTTGTGATTTTGGGTTCGTTTATATTTGGCATGCTTCTTTCGGTGCTTCTGCAACAGTGTTCTGACCTCTCTTGTGCACCGTGAGGGATCAGCTCTATCTTTTGTTAATTTATTTTGTATAAATCTCTCAATTGCTATCGATACTATTTCTTTGAATTCAAGCCACATCTGGTCTACACTTGGATTGTTAGTTTGCAACGAGTGGAGAGTGACTCTGATTCATGCGTCAGGCGGTTTTTTATCTGGTTTTTTGAACAGATATATTTTTCAGTTATTTCTGGAAGATGTGGAAGTTACGGTATTCCGTCTCGCTGCGACAGCCCTGTATTCACTGATCCAGGTATCAGTTTTGATGCTCCTTATTAGCTCAGGAGTGTTTGTTGCTAAGGGGTTCAAATGGTTCAAATGGCTCTGAGCACTATGGGACTTCACATCTGTGGTCATCAGTCCCCTAGAACCTAGAACTACTTAAATCTAACTAACCTAAGGACATCACACACATCCATGCCCGGGGCAGGATTCGAACCTGCGACCGTAGCAGTCGCGCGGCTTCGGACTGAAGTACGTAGAACCGCTCGGCCACCGCGGGCGGCCATCATCAACTATAACTGAATGAGTCGGGTACGTGTTTGAAATTACACTCAAGGTTTCTTTGACCCTTTCAGCAATTATATCATCTCAGTTGGCAGGTCAGTAAGAGGATTCAATTGTTATTTTATTCCGATTGGACATCTAGCCATACTAACTCACAGAAACAATCTACTTCAATTTTGCTAGAAGATAAACTGCTGCTAACAGCAACAAACACGTCTCCGCCAACTATTTAGCCTATCCTTGCCGAACACAGTTAGGTCTTTCGCAAAAATTTCGACTTAACTTATCTCCGGCTTTAGCCAGTTTGCGGTGCCTATAATGCTTTCCAGCGACAGTGCTTTCTATTAGCGCTTGGAGCTCTGGTACTTTCCTAGCACAGCTACGACAGTTTACAACTGTTATAGTGGTGGTTCCTAGAGCTACGTTCTTCCTGTGCTCAACCTGCACCCTTTGAGAATAAAGTCCTTTTTGTGTTTCACCGAGACCCTCTAACGTAAAAAAACCGCCCGCACACGCCACACAGCCCCTGCTACCCGTGCAGCCACCTCCTGTGTATAATGGACTCCTGATCTATTTAGTGGAACCCGAAACCTCACCACATTACGGCGCAAGCCGAGGTGTCTGAAGCCTACACCGTCTGAGGTTCTGATTCAGACCTTCCTCTTGGCTCTGTACCAGAGGTCCGCCATCTGTCCTCAAAATGGCTCTGAGCACTATGGGACTCAACTGCTGTGGTCATAAGTCCCCTAGAACTTAGAACTACTTAGACCTAACTAACCTAAGGACATCACACACATCCATACTCGAGGCAGGATTCGAACCTGCGACCGTAGCGGTCGTGCGGTTCCAGACTGTAGCGCCTTTAACCGCTCGGCCTCTCCGGCCGGCGCCATCTGTCCTGTACTATGCTGCATATGGTGAGCTCTGTTTTCATCTCGCCATCTGGCTACCATTTAGTAGCAGCAACAGAGCAATGACAATGCCTAAAGAGCTGACGTCACCAACAAGTTGATTGCGTCTGCTAATCCCCCGGTTCAAATTGCTCTAAGCACTATGGGACTTAACATCTGAGGTCATCAGTCCGCAGGTTCCCCTGTTCACACGTATTTGACACTGAATATGTTTGGTTATAAAACACTGTGCTAGCGTCAGAAAAAATCTATTTCCATTTGAAATAATGATCACTGCAATTCTGTTACTATTGTATGATGTGACAAGTAGTAAAACTTTAACAATAAGTTATCGATGATCAAACTCAGTAAAGGAACACTGAATTCTTCGTCTTCACGATATTATACCGTCTTTCGACAGTGTCTGTATCATAATTATGCGGGTTTTTATCGTTTATCTTCAGACGGGCAAAGCGGACAGATTCATCTTTCAGCGAAATAATTTCATACTCCACATTTCATTAATAAGCGGGAGGAAAGTGTTAGTTTTTGGCTGGTCGCATGTAAAGTACACAAGCGGCAAGACGCAGTCAATACCTTCGCTGCGCAGTGCCGATGGTACTGTTACCGACGACTGTGCCGCTGAAGCGGAGTTATTGAACGCAGTTTTCCGAAATTCCTTCACCAGGGAAGATGAATGGAATATTCCAGAATTTGAAACACGAACAGCTGCTAGCATGAGTTTCTTAGAAGTAGATACCTTAGGGGTTGCGAAGCAACTCAAATCGCTTGATACGGGCAAGTCTTCAGGTCCAGATTGTATACCGATTAGGTTCCTTTCAGATTACGCTGATACAATAGCTACCTACTTAGCACTCATATACAACCGCTCGCTCACCGATAGATCTGTACCTACAGATTGGAAAATTGCACAGGTCGCACCAGTGTTTCAGAAGGGTAGTAGGAGTAATCCATCTAACTACAGACCTATATCATTGACGTCGGTTTGCAGTAGGGTTTTGGAGCATATACTGTATTCAAACATTATGAATCACCTCGAAGGGAACGATCTATTGATACGTAATCAGCATGGTTTCAGAAATCATCGTTCTTGTGCAACCCAGCTAGCTCTTTATTCGCACGAAGTAATGGCCGCTATCGAAAGGGGATCTCAAGTTGATTCCGTATTTCTAGATTTCCGGAAAGCTTTTGACACCGTTCCTCACAAGCGACTTCTAATCAAGCTGCGGGCCTATGGGGTATCGTCTCAGTTGTGCGACTGGATTCGTGATTTCCTGTCAGGAAGGTCGCAGTTCGTAGTAATAGACGGCAAATCATCGAGTAAAACTGAAGTGATATCAGGTGTTCCCCAGGGAAGCGTCCTGGGACCTCTGCTGTTCCTGATCTATATAAATGACCTGGGTGACAGTCTGAGCAGTTCTCTTAGTTGTTCGCAGATGATGCTGTAATTTACCGTCTAGTAAGGTCATCCGAAGACCAGTATCAGTTGCAAAGCGATTTAGAAAAGATTGCTGTATGGTGTGGCAGGTGGCAGTTGACGCTAAATAACGAAAAGTGTGAGGTGATCCACATGAGTTCCAAAAGAAATCCGTTGGAATTCGATTACTCGATAAATAGTACAATTCTCAAGGCTGTCAATTCAACTAAGTACCTGGGTGTCAAAATTACGAACAACTTCAGTTGGAAAGACCACATAGATAATATTGTGGAGAAGGCGAGCCAAAGGTTGCGTTTCATTGGCAGGAGACTTAGAAGATGCAACAAGTCCACTAAAGAGACAGCTTACACTACACTCGTTCGTCCTCTGTTAGAATATTGCTGCGCGGTGTGGGATCCTTACCAGGTGGGATTGACGGAGGACATCGAAATGGTGCAAAAAAGGGCAGCTCGTTTTGTATTATCACGTAATAGGGGAGAGAGATATGATACGCGAATTGGGTTGGAAGTCATTACAGCAAAGACGTTTTTCGTCGCGGCGAGATCTACGAGTATTTACGAAATTTCAGTCACCAAATTTCTCTTCCGAATGCGAAAATATTTTGTTGAGCCCAACTTACATAGGTAGGAATGATCACCAAAATAAAATAAGAGAAATCAGAGCTCGAACAGAAAGGTTTAGGTGTTCGTTTTTCCCGCACGCTGTTCGGGAGTGGAATGGTAGAGAGATAGTATGATTGTGGTTCGACGAACCCTCTGCCAAGCACTTAAATGTGAATTGCAGAGTAGTCATGTAGATGTAGATGTAGGAAGGTTCATGTAATGTTTCAGATTCTTCAAACCTGCTCCTTCTGGTTATCGTTTTATTGTCATCAGTAACGTGCCAGACTTTTGATATATTCCGCCTAAAGCATGTTTCCTGTTAACCTCGAGATCTGTGACTCAGTAACTGTAAAAACAAAATATCAAGTCTCATTCATTTCACATTGGTTAAGCATTTGACCGTGGAATTTGTTTGAAGTTAGTTCTGTGTAACGGCTTAAACTTCTAATACCTTTTTTTATATTTTCGATCAGATCTAGAGACTCATACAACTGTTCTTACTGATCTCACTTTATATATATATTAATATGCAATACTTTTATTGTATTGTTGACGTTGTCATTTATAATTCAATATTAGTACACCTATAGTTTCTTAGATATTCGTAATTATGGCAATGCTTACTTGTCTTTATTTCTAATCGTTGTTTCATGCATTGGTTGATAGCTTCCGAACTCTAACTCTTCCGTCTGAAAGGAAGAGACGCCACAACTCGTATATCTAAAACGTTAAGTTCATTATAAAGTTTTCTTCTGTAACGTTTTATTTACTTTTACAGAATAGATACTGATATAGTATATCTCTGTTACAATAAAATATGTGATCAGCAGCACTATCTTTTTATCTCCCATCTGTTAAACAATGTCTTTATCTGGACAGGAGTGACTTACTGTCGGCCGTAGTGGCCGAGCGGTTCTAGGCGCTACAGTCTGGAACCTTTCGACCGCTACGGTCGCAGGTTCGAATCCTGCCTCGGGCATGGATGTATGTGATGTCCTTAGGTTAGTTAGGTTTAAGTAGTTCTAAGTTCTAGGGGACTGATGACGTCAGCTGTTAAGTCCCATAGTGCTCAGAGCCATTTGAACCATTTTTTGAGTGACTTACTTTTGTGCCGGCCGGGGTGGCCGAGCGTCTCTTTGCCATCGGTTTAAGTGACACTAACCTCTGCAGCAAATGCAACCTCGTTGATAGTGTGCCTCATCGTTACACATGTGGAGATCGGATTATCAACTGGAGGTGGACCAGGGAGAAAATTGCTCAAATAACAAGAACTTCAGCAAACAATGTACCGACTAACATTTTCTTCAGACCAGAGGAAAGTTACTATCCTCAGGCATTAAATAACGCAGTGATTTGGTTAATGGGCAAATATACAAGTCACTTTTTTAAGAATATTGGGAGCGATGAACATATTGAATACAAGATGTATATGGAAAATGAATTCGAGAAAATACTTAAATATCAGAACCACAATGAGAGATATGGTAACATGCTCCGAATTCTCTTCAACAGAATGGGTATAGGTTAGGAACTGGACTCCTAGTAGAGAGGGAATGGGTTGGGTCACGTTCCCGACCCTAACCTCACCTGCAAGTCACACATGAAAAATAAATCAGTAGTACAGCAGATACAAGAATATGGCGACAAACATCTGGTGTCTGATGTAAAGGAAGATCTTGAACTCTCTATGGATGCGTTTAGGAGACTGGAACTGACAAAAATAACAAGGCAGTGAAGGATTTTGCGATGTCGCTGTTCGGCACTGCTCTTCTGTCCACGTAATTTACCCTGGAAGGAACACACATCAAGGATTTACTGGATGATTAATTTGGGTCTGGGAAATGATGATGAGGAACCTCAGGCTGCAGAAGAAGAAAATGTGCCATGCTGGACTGCCACCAGTTGAAGGTGACAGTGAAGGTGCTAAATTGTGCTACTGCTAAAGACTCGTTCTTTGAATGCTGCAATTATCTGTCATCTTGTTTATGTCATTTCATTGAAGCCATTTTTATTACATTTTTTGTGGAATAAAAAATTAAAAAATTAAAAAAAGCGGTTCTAGGCGCTACAGTCTGAAACCGCGCGACCGTTACGGTCGCAGGTTCGAATCCTGCCTCGGGCATGGATGTGTGTGATGTCCTTAGGTTAGTTAGGTTTAAGTAGTTCTAAGTTCTAGGGGACTGATGACCACAGCAGTTAAGTCGCATCTCAGAGCCATTTGAACCATTTGAACTTACTTTTGTGACTCTATAATTTATTCTGTCGTGGGTTTTTATTTTTGTGTTGTCTTGTAAGTATCACGCTCTATAAAATCAAAGGCAGATGGCAGCTGCTTTCTTCTTATCTTTCCACTTAACCTTTAGAGCCCAAAAACATTATCTGCTTAGGACGAATCTGGTCCACATTAGCATTATCCGTGTACAAAAATTGCATCTGATATACTTCGGATTACAGAATCTTTCTGTGATGCAAGTAGCTAGGTGATTAGACGATTAATTGTCCTGTTCTCATTCAGATGAGCACAACAGGTCGTGTAAACTATGGAATTATTTTAAACACATAGGCTGTCAATTTTCTTCCTTTAATGCACACTGCACATAAATTACATAACTTTCCTTAGCCCATTATCGGAAGTATGATATTGCAGATGTGTGTGTCACATTTAATAATGTTTATTGCGTGTTATATGGGGACAGACACCTTCCCACACATACACATGTCGAAAGTTACAGATATAGTCTTACACATGTCCATCAGCTTACAAGACCAACTTTCGGAACGCGTCATGTAGGCAAAATCCTAACTAATCGGTAGCTTACTGGGTCTGGCACATTCGGTTAGCAACATACCGAGTATTTTTCTGCCCTCACACACACATATACCGATAGACCATGGTCTAATACACAATCGATTATCATCAAACAGAAATTTGTCTTTACAGAAAGACCATCACTGATGAGTATGACACTTATAATCACAGCCTCTAATATTTTGAGAATGTTGTGCATCACACTTAGTTTAGAAAAACAAGAAGCTGTAAATAGCAATGGTCTAATAGCAATGGTCTACTTTGAGTCTCATTTATTCCCTACATTATCCAGTACACACTGTAACAAAGTTCAATGTTAACAAAAGATATGCTTTGATCATAGTTTACGACATATCGTTAACTTCTCGTTCTCTGTGGTCAACTTAATCATTTTATATGTTGATGCATCTATGTCGTATTTTCTTTGGTGTTCCGAACCGCTATGTTCGTTAGATTTTTCTACTCTTCTTCTTCTCGCCGGTTTCGGTGTTATTCGTCTTCTGTCAGCTCAGATATCACATACTGAGAAGTATCACTACAGTTATGTATTTAGACGTATCGGATGGAGGTCCATTCAGATTTTGGTTTTACGCGGTTTCCCGGAGTCGCTAACGGCAAATATCGGGATGGATCCCTTGAAAATTACATTATCCGTTCCCTTCCTCATCCTTTCCACCTTAGTCTGTGCTCCGAGTCCAAAGACTTCGTCGGCGACGAGAAATTGAACTCCACTCTCTTTTACTTCTTTGGCGGAACTTGCCGGAAGCAATCGGCCTTCTGCGTCGGCACTCCTGCAACCGATCAGCCTCGTTCAACATCGCCGCTAACGCAGGAGATACGGATGCGAAGCTCGAGTAAGTCGATTCCGAAAGCTATCGTCGGTGTGATTACTTCCATTCCAGAAGCTCTCACTGCGAATTTCAACAAGATTGACGATCACTGCACATTACGTAGTTGTACAGGGATTAACCATCTGATAAAATGAAAAATGTACTGTTATGTCTAGCACTAACAAGAAGAGTGTTTACATCTCATCTGAGATGCCTGTGAACGAGCTAGTAGCATCGCGGGCAAGCATGTAGACAATAAACGTGATGTCTTGAAGTTCTTCAAAGCAATGCAAAATCAGGTACAGTGATGGAAGGTATAGGTGATGCGTATATATCATACAGGTAATTGGTAATATCGAGGAGTTGTACAACGCTACAGTGTTGACGACTAGTACGGTGATGTAACTGGCACAAAACTTCTGGTGCAGGGCCGTAACTCGGGAAACTAGATGGCAGTGTTTTATAACGAACAAAAATATTTTGTTCAATTTACAAAAATCCAACAATTTATTTATAGGTTGTGCAGGAATACAGAACACTAGAGCAAGAAACAATAAAACACTTGATTTTAGACTGTGTGGAACTATATTCTACCACGTGAGAACTTAATGTTGTAGAGTGAGTTTCAACATTCCACAACGCTTGGTAATGACTATATATCATTACTGCAATCGCAATAAATAAAACTTTTAACAGTCAAATACGGAATAATTTCATTCAGTTATTATACTAAGGTTGTGAAACGAGTCCTCATCGGTAATCAGAATAAAAACATTATTGGGCTCTATGGTTACTTGAAAGACGAAAAGAGAAGAAAATAAATGCACTCGAGACCATTGAAAATAAAACAAATAGATCAGTCCAGATGAGAAAGTAAAGGACTATGAAGAACTGGAGACTAGCGTCATGCTAGCTGTTTTCCTTTATTGGTCACATCATTCCTCCATCACGGGGGCGGTACTAGCTCAATTGTGTCTCCTTTTATTTCCATCCTTTAGGAAACACTACCAGTGATGTGAAGCTCGGGACGTGATCGATCATTGTAGCAGTGGATGTCCTACATTCCATCGAGGTTGCGAATTATAGATGCAGAAAACTGATGAAACTATTAACTTAGGCAGGCAAAGAAACTGGCACAGGTAGCAATAAATGTTCTTCATTCTAATACATCACACTCGATTCCAAGGCGTGAAGTGCATTTGATTGCAATATGAGCCAATTCCTGGTTTTCCTAATTATACGAGCACGACCGAGTGCCCCATTGTCCAATTAACGATGGAATTTTCAAATATCTTAAGTTAGGCTATTTCTCGCCAACGGCCTTGGCGGAGTGGTGACACCCATTCCCGTCAGATCACCGTAGTTAAGCGTTGTCGAGCTGGGCTAATATTTGTGTGGATGACTGTCCGGTTTGCCAAGTGCTGTTGGCAAGCGCGGTGAACACAGCCCTTGTGAGGCAAAATCAGCAGCTACTTGATTGAGAAGTAGCGGCTCCGGTTTCGAAAAGTGGCATACCGTCGGAGAGCGGTTTGTTGACCACATGCCCCGTCATATCCGCATTCAGTGGCGCCTGTGGGCTGAGGATGATACGGCGGCCGGTCGGTACCGTTGGGTCTTTATGGCCAGTTCGGGCGGACTTTCGTTTTAGGCTATTTCTCGGATGAAATTGCCTGAGGAGAATTAAGACCATAAAAGCAGTTGTTCTAATTTATAAATTATTTTTACTTGTTATGTATGTTTCTATTCTTATACTCTAATCGTCAACCGAAGTGATCACATCCATTCTTCGACAGTCGCACAAGTGGAATACAAACCACATCGCCTCATGAGAATAAAACCACTGAGTCTAAAACAATATTTGCCACACTGTTTTTATCATGTTACTGAGTCAATAAATTTTATAGACATATTAAGAAAGTTGTCGAGGAGATGAATTTGTGAAATTAACATTGTTTAACCTAGCCGCACTGATGGTCTGCAGGAGCCTGAGGTGTGTGTCCTTCCGAACAATTGCTCGAAGTGGTGGGTGTAAGGTATGTATCAGCGTTTGGTGTCTGTGGTTCAAGCAAGTTAGAAGAGAGCGTGCTGAAAAGTAACGCCTCCAAATTTTGTATGGAAAAACTTACAGCTTTTGTTAAAACAAACTTTACTAAAATTCTACATCTTTATTTTTCATGTCTACGTATTTGTTTGTCTGATTAGTCACTCTGGCGACGGAAATAATACTTCTAACGAGAGACCAGTTCGTTGATACCGTTACTGTAGAACATCCGACCTGCAACCACAGCCTCACCACCGCTTTATCTCTATCAAAGTGAAGTCCTCGAAAGCGTTCTCTAAGTTTTAGAAACAAATGAAACTCGGACAGGGCCAAGTCGGGACCGTATGGAGGATGAACGATGACGGTGAACCCAAGGCTTCGGAATGCTGCCAAGTGCTGTTGGCAAGCGCGGTGAACACAGCCCTTGTGAGGCAAAATCAGCAGCTACTTGATTGAGAAGTAGCGGCTCCGGTTTCGAAAAGTGGCATACCGTCGGAGAGCGGTTTGTTGACCACATGTGAACGAGCTAGTAGCATCGCGGGCAAGCATGTAGACAATAAACGTGATGTCTTGAAGTTCTTCAAAGCAATGCAAAATCAGGTACAGTGATGGAAGGTATAGGTGATGCGTATATATCATACATTGTGGGAAACACAGGCTTAACACCGTACATCTCTGGTGTTTGTTGAGGCGCACTGTTGTACACATACATTTCATCAGCTACTCCATTCTGTTGCTGTTGCCACAACGTCAAGGTGCTGTGCTTTTCCAGCAGGAGAGAAACTATGCACGCACTGGACTGGACAATGCAGGATCAACGCGGGGGACCACGTTGTGGGAAACACAGGCTTAACACCGTACATCTCTGGTGTTTGTTGAGGCGCACTGTTGTACACATACATTTCATCAGCTACTCCATTCTGTTGCTGTTGCCACAACGTCAAGGTGCTGTGCTTTTCCAGCAGGAGAGAAACTATGCACGCACTTCTCACGTCTTCAAACGCATCTCCAAGATAGTCGTCAAATCCCCTGGCCAGCAATACCACCACATATGTCCTCCATCAATCATATGCATGATGGGACGAAATCAAATCCGTTCTGAATTCCTGGCAACATCCCTTGACCACTTACGACTCCAAAAAAAGGTAGAGTGTTATATTGCGCCTTCCAAGATAACATCCGACACCTCTGTGCTCGTGTTATTACACAATTACAGTTCTGAATTGTATCTAGATGACGCCTCACTAGATGCTGAGATTTTTGTACATGACATTCTGTTCGTAGGTGCTTGAACCTATGATTATAGTAATTACAATGTGTAGCCCACGTAAATGTACCTTGATTGATTTAGAACCATTGCGTAAGGTTGTACCTTTCTCCACTAGGCGACGCAAAATACGTACGTTATGATTGCAAGAACAATTGCTTGCCTAACCTATCATCAAACTCGACGGTAACAATGAGAGGGGTTATGAAGAAAGATAGTTCGTACTTTACTGTCCCATCGATGTCATTAAGTATAGAGGAGCTCAGTAGAACAAGGACGCAGCAGGAAGTCAGCCGTAACGTGTTGATGGAACAGGGAATTCGTCAGAAGTTATTCACGGAAAACATTTAATTTACGGCCGAAAGGGGATTTGTACGCCACTCGTCCCAAATTCAGTCATTGCAGCAGCTCTATTTTTGGAAGACTATGTTTTCCTTGCGCCAAATCAATTAGCAAATATCAATGGAATAACTACGAATGTTTGACATCTTATAGTTTATGAAACGATTTGATCGTAAACAGTCTACTAACAACGTTCAGTATAACTGCCTTCTGTGAAGTAAATGTATCAATAAAAAGCTATACACAGGGGGTTCCATTTAACTATTTCGCCTCAATTATACCTTGGTATGTTTAAGATGCGAGTGATACGTTTTCATCTAGACGAATTAACTGAACTAACTGAATCAAAAACAATGACCCACATCAACGTATAAACTAAATCGTATTCACTTTTTTTGTAGTTCATGGGCGTAACTGCTTTGTTTGTCTGACAAGAAATTACGCCGTAAACGTTAGTTTCAAATTGGTCAGCACTGCTTTAGCCTGAGAAACTAATTCGTCTACCCGATCCTATGAAATGGCCAAAATATAAAGATTCATGTAACAATACATAGTAGACAGTTGAAAACATAGAGATTAGCTTCACTGAAAAAGTAGGAAACATAAGATCACAATATAAGCTTGAAATGTAGCAAGTTTGGATATAATCCATTTGTTATGTTTTCTGCTCCCAAGAATAACTAAAAATTTTTCGCTTTTTCGTTCTATATCCAAGTATGTTCGCACGTAATATACCGTCAGCACAGGAATATGTAAGATTGTTTTTTTTGCGTGGAATATCATTTAAATTAATAGCTCAGTTGGTTACAGTTATATTCCTGATTACAATAATGCAATTAGTTTTTCTGCAAGCCTTAATAAATAAAAGATACAGATAACTGGATTTACGACAGCGTTATGTAATGGAAAAATTTTGCGAGGTAATAAACAAAGAAAGGTTATTGTTACCACTCATTCGAAAACATGCACTCCCGACTTTTCGAGAACTTATTTGAAATAATCTACAAGTAATTGACTTAAGAAATAATTGATACCAAAAGTTCAGACTTTTTATATTTTAATACTGTATTTTGCCTCAATGATTGAAAAGTGCTGAACTTTGGCAATATATTTTTTTCAGAATCAAACAACACCCCTCACTAATTAATTTAGTCACTAATTGAGATTTGGAATAATTCAGAATCGTAAAAGAATAATTTCAAAATGGATGCCATACTCGTAAACAGAGGATTCCAGAAACCGAGTAATAATTATGTTTTATGTACTTTTGTGAATTATTAACATGCAACATTTTTCAAAACCAAACAATAGTGAAGTCTCGGAGTCGTTGCTGAACAGTAAAATTTAACATAACCAAATTTTAAAGCATTACGTAATTTCAGAATTCATATCATATTCTTAGGCCTGTCATTAAATAGTCATCCTCTACCAAAATCGATAGTCCATGACCGGCCATTCTACCGTTAACATCTCTATGCCGGATCGCGGCCAGCCTACATGTAGCAACTCCATTGGTCGTGTTAGTGAACATATGTAATGATGCCTGATTCCGTTACAATCGTGTCCGAGCAGTACACCGCTAACAGCTACATGTCGGATCGTGTAAATACCACCACATCATTATCCTAATGGTCACACAACCGTGTTTGTTAAAGTGAAACTGCGCCCCAATATAATATGAGCAATAAATACATGTGTGAAGACTATGCACCTGTGCCATTGCATTTTTCCTGAACCGTTCGTGTGAAACTGTAAATCTGAGACTGTACTAATGTTCCAAGAACAATATTTATGAGACAGCTTTACGATTTATGTGACTATCGTAATATTTATTTAGTGCGTACTGTTTCAACCATATTTCTCGCGACGTACTTTGGTTCTGCCAACGTTAGTACAGTAATTTCTCGCGACGTACTTTGGTTCTGCCAACGTTAGTACAGTAAATATAATTAGGTTAAACCACAGTTAAAACTCATTTCTTGTGCTGCCTACATCGTTCGAATTTCCCTTATCGGTTATCAGTTCTCAGTATTTCGGTCCACCGAGTCGAACGGTAAAACCACAAGTACACGGAAGGTCACAAGCTGCTGAAAGCTGATGTTGAGAAATGTATTTTCCCATTCTCTCCAATTATTGATCCTCAGCTGCAATACAAAGTAGACGCAATGGCTCCACATCTACACAGATGGCTCATTAGTGGAAAAAGAAGGAACAGTTGGCGTAGGAAAGTGCAGAAAAATTTTCTCTTTCTATCAAACTTTAGGACCACATCGCTCAAATTTCGAATTGCAGTAAGTCAGCTAAACAACTATTTACAAACATTCGAGGAAGGTGTCAAATTTTGTGACTCCAGAGGTGCGATAATCGCAGTTAATACACAAGATCCAAAAATAGTTCAAGTTAAAGAAGTACTAACAGAAGAAGAGGATAAATGCAATGCAGTGGATGCCATCTCACTGTGGCTTAGAAGGTGATGTAAAAGCAGATTTTCTAGCCAAATAGGGCCATGAACGTTAGACCATCTGGGAAAAATTAACCTATAGTATTCTGCAGTGAATTGCACCATTAACAGCGTATTTCAAGAAAAATTAAAACGACTCAGTTAAATTTCATGAGGGTAATATCCGGAAAACCTCATGGAGGACTCAATGGTACTTGATGTACCGAGAAGCACTAAACATTCTCCTCTACCGTACTGAACATGACTGTTTGGCTGACACCTGCATAAGATCTCCAAAGTGCCATCTCCAGAATGTGTTCTGTGTCACAAAATTGGTTCGATCACGAACAAAGAACGTTTAAATGGCTCTGAGCACTATGGGACTTAACATCTGAGGTCATCAGTCCCCTAGAACTTAGAACTACTTAAACCTAACTAACCTAAGGACATCACACACATCCATGCCCGAGGCAGGATTCGAACCTGCGACCGTAGCGGTCGCGCGGTTTCAGACTGAAGCGCCTAGAACCGCACGGCCACAGCGGCCAGCTACTAATAATGAAACAGTTGCTTATTTTCCATTGTCATAAGTGAAGTGTCATTTGAATGACCGAGACAAACATTTTTCTTACAACAGGTCCACATCACAAAAGAAAATCACTATTTTCGGGTGCATCACATTAATTACTAATTTTGTTTACACTGAATTGCGGTAGAGTAAGAAATGATGCTGGCCGTTGATCTACTTATTTTTCTGCATACCGAGCGTCCTTAACACAATCCGGAAAATGTCCCTACGCAAACTGATAATTCACAAATGACTGAAATATAAGAATAATGTTCTCCTGATAAAAGGAGATATCGAAATTTATATTGGCCGACATTTCCTTAAAAATACTTTACACAGTCGAGAAACTTCCTTATCAAGTCACTCTGATTGTTCCAGGTGGAATTTGAATTATTTCAACAGTCTTTTCGTTGTCCTCTTGGATGCCGGAAGTATCGTTAGGTCCAGGCCAAGAGTCCAACAAAATCAACGAATTAATTTCTGCACTTATTTAGAAACCGTTTCGAATAAACTGTTAAAACTTATTCTTTCATATTTTTCCAGATTTTGATAAGTCGATTATGAGATTTTTGCAACTTTGTATTTATTTTTGGCCCTAATATGTCTTGAGGTCCCTGAAGACAGATATATAGCTGCAGAAAAAGTAATCCCTTCACTGGCGTTGTTGTGTAAGTATGTATCATAGCTTTAATTGATTTCACACCAGTCTCTGTCATTTTTCCCCTCAAAATGATGCAAGTGCGGTTTTCTCGCGGTTCTTTCACGATACGTAACTGATTGGCATTAAACATAGCAGATATAGGGATAACAGCAACTTTGTCTTCACGTCAGCTACGAATTAATGGCATCTCCTCTACACTTTTATTTGAAATAAACCTCAACGGAACGGTGCTAGGCACTACAGTCTGGAACCGCGCGACCAGTACGGTCGCAGGTTCGAATCCTGCCTCGGGCATGGATGTGTGTGATGTCCTTAGGTTAGTTAGGTTTAAGTAGTTCTAAGTTCTAGGGGACTGATGACCACAGCAGTTAAGTTCCATAGTGCTCAGAGCCATTTGAACCAAACCTCGACGTCTTGTGACTTCCTATAGTTTCTGGTTTCTTGAATCTGCTTACCCAGGCCGAAGAAGACTTTAGATCAGCAATGTTCATCTCAATTGCCATCTGGAGGGCCCAGTCTCATAGATATCCATCGGTAACGGTGCAGCGCGTCTCAGGAGCTTCTCTAAATGGTTCAGATGTCAATCAAACTCCTTTAAAGAGCTGTTGTTATGTTATTTATTCAAGTTTAGGGCTTATTAATTGGGAAAGGGGGGCAGGAAGGTGGTGCTGGTGTTTTGTGGCCACCCTATACTGTAGATCTTTCGGTTAGTCTTTCTTTTCAGTTGTGCGAGTTTCATTTCGATACATGTTTATTGCTTCATACAAGACTTTCTTCCAGTCAGATTTTACGAAGCAAAACAGGGTTTGCACATTGTTTAACATTAAGAGTTAGACACAATGAACATTAATTCAGTTTTATCACATTATTAACGCTACACTGCCGCAAAAGCAGCTGATGATTATGATGAATATTAAATAAGTTGAAAATTTGAATGAACATTATCTGTGGATAATGGTTTCAGAGAAACTGCTTAGTGTATTCGTCTCTTGGTCTCCCTCTACGATTTTTACCCTCCACACTTCCCTCCAATACTAAATTGGTGATCCCTTGATGCCTCAAAACGTGTCCCACCAACCGATCCCTTCTTCTAGTCAAGTTGTGACACAAATTCCTCTTCTCCACAATTTAGTTCAGTGCCTCCACACTAGTTACGCGATCAGCCCGTCTAACCTTCAGCATTCTTCTATAGCACCACATTTCGAAAGCCTCTATTCTCTTCTTGTCTAAACTATTTATCGTCCATATTTCATTTCCATACATGGCTACAATCCATACGAATACTTTCAGGAAAGTCTTCCTAACACCTAAATCTATACTCGATGTTAATATATTTCTCTTCTTCAGAAACGCTTTCCTTGCCATAGCCTGTCTACATTTTATATCCTCTCCACTTCGACCATCATCAGTTATTTTGCTCCCCAAATAGCAAAACTCATCTACTACGTAAAGTGTCTCCTTTCCGAATCTAATTCTCTCAGCATCGCCTGATTTAATTCGACTACATTCCATTATCCTCGTTTTCCTTTTGTTGATGTTCATCTTATATCCGCCTTTCACGACACTGTGCATTCCGTTCAACTGCTATCTGTGACAGAATTACGATGTCGACGGCAAACCTCAATTTTTTAATTTCTTCTCCATGGATTTTAATTCCTACTTCAGATTTTTCTTTTGTTTTCTTTACTGCTTGCTCAATATACAGATGAATAACATAGAGGATAGGCTACAACCCAGTCTCACTCCCTTCTCAACCACTGCTTCCCTTTCGTGTCCCTCGACTCTTACAACTACCATCTGGTTTCTGTACAAATTATAAATAGCCTTTCGCTCCCTGTATTTTACTCCTGCCGTCTTCAGAATTTGAAAGAGAGTATTCCAGTCAGCAGTGTCAAAAGCTTTCTCTACGTCTGCAAATGCTAGAAACGTAGGTTTGCCTTTTCTTAATCTATCTTCTAAGATAAGTCGTAGGGTCAGTACTGCCCCGCGTGTTCCAACATTTCTACGGAATTTAAACTGGTCTCCCCCGAGGTCAGCTTCTACCAGTTTTTCCATTCGTCTGTAAAGAATTCGTGATAATATTTTGCAGCCGTGACTTATTAAACTCATAGTTCGGTACCCCTTCACACCTGTCAAAACCTGCTTTCTTTGGGATTGGAATTATTATATTCTTCTTGAAGTCTGAGGGTATTTGGCCTGTCTCATATATCTTGCTTACCAGATGGTAGAGTTTGTCACGGCTTTCTCTCCCAAGGCTATCAGTTGTTTGGACGTAGGTCTTGTAGTGCTCTGTCAGTCCGCCCCCGTTAGCTGAGTGCTCAACGCCACGGAATGCCACGCTAAGGGGCCCGGGCTCGATTCCCGGCTGGGGCAGGAGATGTTCTCCCCTCAGGGACTGGGTACTTTGTTGTCCTCATTATCATTTCATCCCCATCTCCGACACGCAAGCCGCTCAATGTGGCGTCGAATGCAATAAGTACTTTTCCTCGATGGTCGAACTTCCCCGAATGACGGACTCCCGGCCCTCAATGCCGAACGCTCATTTCCATTTTTTTTTTTTTTCAGTGATGTATCAAATTCTTCACGCATTATCATATCTCCCATTTCATCTTCATCTCCATTCTCCTCCATTTCCACAATATTAGATTTATGTGGTTGTCCAAGCTCAAATCATTACGTGTGGATACGTCCAGAGATAGAATATTTTGATTCCAGTGCTGATCAGTGATGGTGAAAACACACAATAATGGCTATTAGCGACAGGTTTCTAGCGTTATATTATACTTTGTTATGCTGAGAGTCAGTCCCCGGTATTTTCATCGAGCATTGGCCATCCGCACGTCTTTCCTGAATTGGCAACGTTTTCCAAATGGTTCAAATGGCTCCGAGCACTAAGGGACTTAACATCTATGGTCATCAGTCCTCTAGAACTTAGAACTACTTAAACCTAACTAACCTAAGGACAGCACGCAACACTCAGCCATCACGAGGCAGAGAAAATCCCTGATCCCGCCGGGATAACGTTTTCCAATATTATGATCTCTGTAGATGAGAGATTCAGAGGGATGCTATTTGGGAGTATATATTTTTGTTTAATTTCTTCATTCGCAGCGAGGTAGTAAGTTTAGTTTACTCATAAATCCAATATAATATTCATAACGCAGCGATAGGCACTCGAAATTTTAAAGAATTTGGCGTCGTGTAGCATAAGGTTCAACTCTGAGTCCTTCGTTTGTTCTGGTATATATCGTCCGTCCAAAAAGATTCGAGATTGATTTTATTCCTGGCCTATAAGTGATGTCAACGCAGTAACTACGGTGGCAGTTTAAACTAAAAGTTAAGAAAAAAAACAGATGAGAAGTCGACCAGTCAGTTGTGAGAAAGCAGTGTTGGGTAATGTCTGCATGCAGGTGGTTGTTTGCGCGTACGACGTATAACTCGTAAGGTACATTCGTCCGAGTCACACTGGCCCCAACCCAGGCTCGTAGTCTGAGGTACGCTAAGCTGCATCTCTCTTTCACCTTTGGCGTTTCCGGAGGGACGCTGACTAGCGCTCGGTACGAGCAGAATGTTGTTGTTGCTGTTTTGCCTTTCTTATAACAGGAAGGTGATGGGTTGTCCCAGAGGGACAATGGTCGCGCACACACTGCCCGTGAAACTCAACGTGCTCTGCAAAAAGTGCAGCAACTTCCCTGGCCAGCACGATCTCTGGACTTTCCTCCAATCGATCAAGTGTGGAATATGATGGGACGGAAAGTGACGTGTGCGACTCGTCAACCAACAGCAGGCGTGGCCCAACGTATCCAAGGATGGCATCCGTCATGTGTGCGAACGACCGGATGCCAGAGTCAGCGCCTGCATTGTCGTCTGTGGATGCGACACCACGTACTAATATGAGTGTTTCAGCATGAGTCGATACCTGATACCTCAGAACCGCTTATGCTATTGATCTGTAAATGTAATCATTTCATGTACTCCATGTGCACCGTTGCAACAGTAAGTCTTGAGTGAATTGGAAACCTCTAGAAGGTGTACTAATTTTTTTCGGCAGTGTTTTAACTTGCAGTGTTAGAATTTGCAACTTTTTTTTCTTTCTGCAAATCACATAAATATTTATATACGGTGTAATAGAAGATAAAAAGAAATACTTTTTATGTGACAAAAATGTCACAGGCGCACCGTTTGCCGCTAGGGGTCCATAAAGATTTTGACGCTAGTAGTGTCCAGAGATAGTGTTTAAACTGCCGTGCGATAAATATTATTTTAGAGATATTACTGAAAATATTCGTTTAGATTAACTCACAACTGCCATCTTCACGCTAGTTATTGTGTTTCACGCATAATGGCTGCAGCTTCCGTCAAACGGGCAACCAGTTCTTCAGGAGTGTCTGTCACTGTCTCGTACACCAAATGCTTCATCTCTCCCCTCAAAAAGACATCCAAATGGCTGACGGTCGGGGGACGTGGTGGCCACGTTACTAGTCCCCCGCACCCAATCCGACAATTGGGGAAAACAGAGTCTAAAAATTCTCTGATATCAAGGGAAAGGGTCGTCGCCCCATCATGATGGAATGATAATCGTTGCCCGACTGCTGGCTGGACATTCTCCAACATTTCTGGTAGCATTTCGCGGAGAAAGATACAGTAATTTCTTACACCGAGCGTGTTAGTCAGATGATATGGCCCAATCAGAAAATCGTGAACAATACCAGGATGGTAACTGAAGAAAACTTGACATGCCAAGATCGTTAAGAAATCATTTTATTGGGGGACCAGTATAGATGACCGGTGACCACCAGTGTGACAATATGTTGTAGTATTTTAAAACATAAGTATTAAAGCATAAGATACGATGATGACTGCATAACTGTGTAGAAACCCGTCATCCAATAAAAAGGTTTTTAGCGTTCTTGGCTTTTGAAGTTTTCTTCAGTTACCATATTTTGCAGATCTTCCCCATACTAACAACGTCAGGAACATAAAATACCAGGATCATCTACATCTACATCTACATGGTTACTCTGCAATTCACACTTAAGTCCCTGGCAGAGGGTTCATCGAACTATTTTCATACTACTTCTCTACAATTCCACTCTCGAATGGCGCTTGGGGAAAAGGAACACCTAAATCTTTCCATTCGAGCTCTGATTTCTCTTATTTTATTATGATGATCATTTCTCCCTACGTTGGCGGGTGTCAACAAAAAATTTTCGCATTCCAGCAGAGGACAGACAAGTGTAATGTAGGCTGTCTCTTTAGTGGATTTGTCGCATCTTGTAAGTATTCTGCCAACAAAGCGCAGTCTGTTTCGCCTTCCCCACAATATTATCTATGTGGCCTTTCCAATTTAAGTTGCTCGTAATTGTAATTCCTGGGTATTTAATCGAATTGACAGCCGTTAGATTTGTTGGTTGTGTTAGTCAGTCGTTAGCACGAAGATGTCAGCTATGCACTGATGTAACCAGACGAAATTATCAGAAACCTCTCTAAAACAATAGTCATGACACGGAAATTTCAGCATCATCTCTGAACATCAATAGCGTCAAAAACCTTCATGGACCCCTAGGGGAAAACGGAGCGTCTGTTACATTTTTTTACAAAATTTCTTTTCATCTCCGCTAAGTACAATAAAATTTTATATACGAAGTTATTTTTACACCCTAGATACGCAAAAAATATAAGTTTTTGTGGGTAATGTTGACTACACCTCCAAGACAACCCACCGCTGATCTCATGATTTTGCGTTCGGTGCTACACATGATCCCCTGACGTGCACTGTAGTGCTATGGTAACTGTTGCGGAGACATCAATATTTAAAGTGGTCGCCATCACATTGTTGTGGCCACCAGAGCATCTATCTTCTTCGCAGCGTTGTATTTTTCAGCGTACAGAATTCGAGATCTATAATGTTCTCGAACTTTTACGGATATTCTAGAATGTTAACGAATCTTTTCGAAAGTTCTTGAATATACCGGAATGTTCTAGAATGCAATTTTAATACGACACATATAGTACTCAAACGGACTCCAGCAGAATTGTCTTAACCGATGGCCTGCCTCTGTGACCGAGCGGTTCTAGGCGCTTCAGTCCGGAGCCACGCTGCTGCTAAGGTCGCAGGTTCGAATCCTGCCTCGGGCATGGATGTGTGTGATGTCCTTAGGTTAGTTAGGTTAAAGTAGTTCTAAGTCTAGGGGAATGATGACCTCAGAAGTTACGTCCCATAGTGCTCAGAGCCATTTGAACCATTTTGAATCTTAACCGATGAAATGTGAAACTCGGAGTAGAGCCAGACAAATAATTTGTCGAAAAAGTGTATCCGCTGATAGAGAGAACGTAAACAAAGAATGGTTGTGTGACTTAAGAATTTTAACAACAAAAAATGGCGCACTTCAACAGACAAATAAGCGAATATAGAGTATGGTGTCAGGGGAAGGATAAATATTTAAATCTATTGACACAATGATGAATCAAGACGAAAGAGTGAACTCCCCAACAGAATTCCTAAATTCGCTCAATGATCCAGGAATGCTCAAAAATAAAAAGTGTAAATGTTAACCGAAAAGTTAAAGGCAAGTCAGAATTCATACCATTCAATCTAGTCAACGGCCGTGCCAAGGTGGATACACCGATCCCCGTCAGATCAGCGAAGTTAAGCACCGTCGGACGTAGCCAGTAGTTGGACGGGTGAACATCCGCCAACACCACTATTTCCCCTTTACGCCAGGGGGGGATAGCAAAGGTGGTGGTGTTAAGTCCCTGATCACCAGTCTTTGCGCCAGTGTCCGGAACTGAATTCCAAGCCTGTCCGCAATGTCTCATAAAGCGAGGGCGTGCGACACTCTTCACGGCGAATCGTCCTATGAATGGAGACGTCAAGCTCGGCGCTCGCCTGGTGCTTTTCAAGGGGAGTAGGTTATGTGCCGGCACCTGGTTTCACCCTCTCCGTTCTCTCATCATCTACAGCTTGAACATGACATTTTGCAACACATCGACATCTACCGCGCTTGAAAAAGGCCTGTAAGGCCAATCGTGCAAGGTCTAAAGGTCTAATACATTGATTGAATGCTTGTGAATACCAGCCGAGGTAGAGAACTTCAAAATGTCCTTTAACAAATATATGCCTGTGGTGGCCCTCATGAAGAAAGTGACTGAACGTGACCCTACACTACACACACCTACACTTAACAAATGTACTTACGCACACAGAACTCACAGTTCGCGAAGCAAAGGTGCCTGCGAGCGCGAAGGATACAGACAAGCCTTCCAATTGGCTGGTTGAATCTGCTCTTCGGGGTCTCCCAGCCATTCATGTCATACGACTTCACTTCAGCTTTAACAGGCTCCAATTTCCTGTAAGATTAGCGTACATTGTAACTTAATAAAAAGCAAAGGGAAACATTCTAGTGTTTCAGAGAGAATTTACAAGATTCGTGGTTCAAAAATGGCTCTGAGCACTATGGGACTCAACATCTGAGGCCATCAGTCCCCTAGAACTTAGAACTACTTAAACCTAACTAACCTGAGGACATCACACACATCCATCCCCGAGGCAGGATTCGAACCTGCGACCGAAGCGGTTCCAGACTGAAGCGCCTAGAACCGCTCGGCCACTCCGACCGGCAGATGCTATACAAATGACATGATTAATTTCAAAGCTTTCCCAACTCAGCAAAGAAATGGAAGCTGGGCCTTTTCAGCTAATAGAAAATGATACCACTCCTCTAACTGAAGAGACAGCTAACTTGCTTTCACTTAAAACAGCAATAGATTATTCAAGATAACGAAATTATCATTACATTTCTACAAGACCCAATACAAACATACAGGAAAGGCCACAAGCTGTTGACAAAACATAGCGTACGATGCATGTGACGTATCCTTTATGTCATTCATCAATTCTTAATAGTAATGTTTCGGCTAATATCATACTGCCACGTTAATAAAAATAAATCGTTTCATTCTATTACATTTAAATAACAGTTAATTACTCAAATCGTTAATGCAGACGGAAATTTCATTGTGATGAGAGACTGGAATTCGATAGTAGGAAAACGAAGAGAAGGATAAAGGCAGAAGAACATGGACTGGGGAAAGAAATGGAAGCGAAAGCTACATCGTACAGTTTTGCTTAGAGCATAATTGAATCACTAACACTTGGTGTAATGATCATGACAGAAGGTTGTATACGGAGACACACATAGGTTTCCGATAGATTACATAATGAGAGGGCAGAGAATCTGAAACCAGATTGTTGTAAAACGTTTCCAGTGCAAGATTTCAGACTTTGACCATAAGTTATTGGTTATAAAGCGCAGCTTAAAACTAAATAAAATTCGGAAACGTAAAAAATTAAGATGTGACCTGTACAAATTGAAAGAACTGGACGTTATTGAGAGTTTTAAAGTGAGCACTAGGCAACGTTTGAAACGGGGGAAAGGGGTACAACAGAAGACAAATGGGTACCTTTGAGAGATGAAGGGGCGAAGGCAGCAGAGAATGCAGCAGAGGCTTAAATATGCGAAAAGACAAAGCCCAGTACAAATATTTGGAAAACGCATGATGTATCGACTCTAGCTGAGGATAAAATATAAAAATGCAGCAAGTGAAGCAGGTAGAAAGAAATACAGACGTGTAAAAATGAGACTGACAGAGAGTGCAATTTTGTAAAGTAGGAATGGCTGGAGGAGAAATTGCAAAGCGGTACAACTATGAATGACTATGGAGAAGACAAATGCCACATATAGGAAAAATGAAGTACATGTATAAGTATTAAGAGCACCAGTATTAAGCAAAGAACGGAAGGTTGAAAGGTGGAAGGAATGTGCACAAGGGAAACGAACTCTAAGACAATATTATAGGAAGAGGAGAGGAATTGGTTCAAATGGCTCTGAGCACTATGGGACTTAACATCTGAGGTCATCAGTCCCCTAGAACTTAGAACTACTTAAACCTAACTAACCTAAGGACAGCACACACATCCATGCCCGAGGTAGGATTCGAACCTGCGACTGTAGTGGTCGCGTGGTTCCACACTGAAGCGCCTAGAACCGCTCGGCCACACCGGCCCGCAGGAGAGGAATCAAATGAAGATGAGATGGGAGAGATGATTTTGCGAAAAGAATATGACAGATCAGTGGAGTAGACGACATTTCCTCGGAATTACTGAGACCTTTTGGAGAGCCTGCCGTGACCAATGTTTTTCATTTGGTATGCAAGTTTTTGAGACAGACGAAATACCCAAAGAACTCAAGAAAACTATAGTAATAACAATTGTAAGTCGGCCACGTGACTACAATAAAATGCCTGATGACCGATGTGGAGAGTTGAGTTCGACAGGAGAGTCCGTGGGTCTACTTCCGGGTCCGATACCCTGCCAGCTGGTACAATAATCGCCCCCCACATTCATCGCACGGCAGATGGTCTCATTACTTCTTGGAAGTTTAACTCAACCTGATTAGTATTTTGATAGAAAGTGAATACTAGGAAAATATTGTGTCTAACGTCGTGCTGTTTAAAAAAGAGTTAAGTACTGTACATACTTTATTCAGTAATAAATGTTGTGTACTTGCAAGGATATAATGTTTTATGTGCGCTCAGTACATAATAGGGAAAGGTTACAGAAACCAAACTCGTACAGAAACCAAACTACAATCTGAAGAGTCAAAGAGCATGAAAGGGTAGCAGTAGTTGAGAAGGGAGTGAAACAAAATTACAGCTGGTCCACGACGTTTTTCAACCGGTCATTGAGCAGGCACTGAAGAAACAAAGGATAGATCTGAAAAGTGTTAAAGTTCAGGCTGAAGAAAAAGAGCTTTGAAGTTTGCTGACGACATTGTAAATATGTCAGCGACGGCAAAGGATTTGGAGAAGCAGTTGCGGGAAATGGATAGTTTCTTGAAATGAGACTGTAAGATGAACATCAACAAATATGAAACAAGGCTAATTGGATGTAGAGTTAAGTCAGGCGATGCTGAGGAAGTTGGATTAGGAAATGACACTAAAAAAATAGTAGGTTAGTTCTGTTGTTTGGGCAGAAAAATAACTGATGGTGACCAAGGTGGAGAAGATATAAAATGCAGACTGCGAATGGGGAGAGAAGCGTTCGTGAAAAAGAGGTATTTGTTAACATCGAATATAAATTTGAAATCTACGAGGGTAAGTCAATTACTATCCGAAAAGTAGTTATAAACTTTTATTCTAATCAAATACGAAACTTACAAGAACATCATTTTTCGACATAGTCTCCTTGCGTTTCTACGCACTTGGTCCATCGTTGTACAAACTTCCCGATGCCCTCATAAAAGAAGGTTCTCGGTTGAGCTGCGAGCCAGGAATGCACCGCTTCTTTCACTGCTTCGTCCGAGGCAAAACGACAGCCCCATAATGTCTGTTTGAGTGGACCAAACAAGTAATAGAAGGGGCAAGATCGGGACTATATGGAGATTAATTCAGTACTTCAAATTTGAGTTTCTGGAGCGTTTCAGCAGTGTGGGCAGCAGTATGCGGACGGGCATTGTCGTGCAACAACACAACTCCTTTTGACAGCAATGCTCGGCGTTTGCTTCGAATTAGCCTGGCAGTAAGCATCTCACTGTAACGTACACTGTTAATTGTTGTGCCCCTTTCCCCATAGTATTCCAGTACTGGAACTTGTGCGTTCTAAAACACCGTAAGCATCAGTTTTCCTGCGGACGGTTGGGTCTTGAACTTTTCTTTCACGGCGAATTTGGATGTTTCCATTCTATAATCTGCCATTTACTCTCCGGCTCGTAATGATGGATCCATATTTTGTCACCAGTAATGATCCTGTCTAAGAAGTTGTCCCCTTCGTTACCATAGCGATCCAAATGTTTTTTTGCAGATGTCCAAGTGCGCCGATTGGACATCTAGCCATACTAACTCACAGAAACAATCTACTTCAATTTTGCTAGAAGATAAACTGCTGCTAACAGCAACAAACACGTCTCCGCCAACTATTTAGCCTATCCTTGCCGAACACAGTTAGGTCTTTCGCAAAAATTTCGACTTAACTTATCTCCGGCTTTAGCCAGTTTGCGGTGCCTATAATGCTTTCCAGCGACAGTGCTTTCTATTAGCGCTTGGAGCTCTGGTACTTTCCTAGCACAGCTACGACAGTTTACAACTGTTATAGTGGTGGTTCCTAGAGCTACGTTCTTCCTGTGCTCAACCTGCACCCTTTGAGAATGAAGTCCTTTTTATGTTTCACCGAGACCCTCTAACGTAAAAAAACCGCCCGCACACGCCACACAGCCCCTGCTACCCGTGCAGCCACCTCCTGCGTACAATGGATTCCTGATCTATTTAGTGGAACCCGAAACCTCACCACATTACGGCGCAAGCCGAGGTGTCTGCAGCCTACACCGTCTGAGGTTCTGATTCAGACCTTCCTCTTGGCTCTGTACCAGAGGTCCGCCATCTGTCCTCAAAATGGCTCTGAGCACTATGGGACTCAACTGCTGTGGTCATAAGTCCCCTAGAACTTAGAACTACTTAGACCTAACTAACCTAAGGACATCACACACATCCATGCCCGAGGCAGGATTCGAACCTGCGACCGTAGCGGTGGTTGCGGTTCCAGACTGTAGCGCCTTTAACCGTTCGGCCACTCCGGCCGGCGCCATCTGTCCTGTACTATGCTGCAAATGGTGAGCTCTGTTTTCATCTCGCCATCTGGCTACCATTTAGTAGCAGCAACAGAGTAATGACAATACCTAAAGAGCTGACGTCACCAACAAGTTGATTGCGTCTGCTAATCCCCCGGTTCAAATTGCTCTAAGCACTATGGGACTTAACATCTGAGGTCATCAGTCCGCAGGTTCCCCTGTTCACACGTATTTGACACTGAATATGCTTGGTTATAAAACACTGTGCTAGCGTCAGAAAAAATGTATTTCCATTTGAAATAATGATCACTACAATTCTGTTACTATTGTATGATGTAACAAGTAGTAAAACTGTAACAATAAGTTATCGATGATCAAACTCAGTAAAGAAACACTGAATTCTTCGTCTTCACGATATTATACCGTCTTTCGACAGTGTCTGTATCATAATTATGCGGGTTTTTATCGTTTATCTTCTGACTGGCAAAGTGGACAGATTCATCTTTCAGCGAAATAATTTCATACTCCACATTTCATTAATAAGCGGGAGGAAAGTGTTAGTTTTTGGCTGGTCGTATGTAAAGTACACAAGCGGCAAGACGCAGTCAATACCTTCGCTGCGCAGTGCCGATGGTACTGTTACCGACGACTGTGCCGCTAAAGCGGAGTTATTGAACGCAGTTTTCCGAAATTCCTTCACCAGGGAAGATGATACAACCGCTCGCTCACCGATAGATCTGTACCTACAGATTGGAAAATTGCACAGGTCGCACCAGTGTTTAAGAAGGGTAGTAGGAGTAATCCATCTAACTACAGACCTATATCATTGACGTCGGTTTGCAGTAGGGTTTTGGAGCATATACTGTATTCAAACATTATGAATCACCTCGAAGGGAACGATCTATTGATACGTAATCAGCGTGGTTTCAGAAATCATCGTTCTTGTGCAACGCAGCTAGCTCTTTATTCGCACGAAGTAATGGCCGCTATCGAAAGGGGATCTCAAGTTGATTCCGTATTTCTAGATTTCCGGAAAGCTTTTGACACCGTTCCTCACAAGCGACTTCTAATCAAGCTGCGGGCCTATGGGGTATCGTCTCATTTGTGCGACTGGATTCGTGATTTCCTGTCAGGAAGGTCGCAGTTCGTAGTAATAGACGGCAAATCATCGAGTAAAACTGAAGTGATATCAGGTGTTCCCCAGGGAAGCGTCCTGGGACCTCTGCTGTTCCTGATCTATATAAATGACCTGGGTGACAATCTGAGCAGTTCTCTTAGTTGTTCGCAGATGATGCTGTAATTTACCGTCTAGTAAGGTCATCCGAAGACCAGTATCAGTTGCAAAGCGATTTAGAAAAGATTGCTGTATGGTGTGGCAGGTGGCAGTTGACGCAAAATAACGAAAAGTGTGAGGTGATCCACATGAGTTCCAAAAGAAATCCGTTGGAATTCGATTACTCGATAAATAGTACAATTCTCAAGGCTGTCAATTCAACTAAGTACCTGGGTGTTAAAATCACGAACAACTTCAGTTGGAAAGAGCACATAGATAATATTGTGGGAAAGGCGAGCCAAAGGTTGCGTTTCATTGGCAGGACACTTAAAAGATGCAACAAGTCCACTAAAGAGACAGCTTACACTACACTCGTTCGTCCTCTGTTAGAATATTGCTGCGCGGTGTGGGATCCTTACCAGGTGGGATTGACGGAGGACATCGAAAGGGTGCAAAAAAGGGCAGCTCGTTTTGTATTATCACGTAATAGGGGAGAGAGTGTGGCAGATATGATACGCGAATTGGGATGGAAGTCATTACAGCAAAGACGTTTTTCGTCGCGGCGAGATCTATTTACGAAATTTCAAACTTTCTCTTCCGAATGCGAAAATATTCTGTTGAGCCCAACTTACATAGGTAGGAATGATCACCAAAATAAAATAAGAGAAATCAGAGCTCGAACAGAAAGGTTTAGGTGTTCGTTTTTCCCGCGCGCTGTTCGGGAGTGGAATGGTAGAGAGATAGTATGATTGTGGTTCGACGAACCCTCTGCCAAGCACTTAAATGTGAATTGCAGAGTAGTCATGTAGATGTAGATGTAGATGTAGATGTAGGAAGGTTCATGTAGTGTTTCAGATTCTTCAAACCTGCTCCTTCTGGTTATCGTTTTATTGTCATCAGTAACGTGCCAGACTTTTGATATATTCCGCCTAAAGCATGTTTCGTGTTAACCTCGAGATCTGTGACTCAGTAACTGTAAAAACAAAATATCAAGTCTCATTCATTTCACATTGGTTAAGCATTTGACCGTGAAATTTGTTTGAAGTTAGTTCTGTGTAACGGCTTAAACTTCTAATACCTTTTTTTATATTTTCGATCAGATCTAGAGACTCATACAACTATTCTTACTGATCTCACTTTATATATATATTAATATGCAATACTTTTATTGTATTGTTGACGTTGTCATTTATAATTCAATATTAGTACACCTATAGTTTCTTAGATATTCGTAATTATGGCAATGCTTACTTGTCTTTATTTCTAATCGTTGTTTCATGCATTGGTTGATAGCTTCCGAACTCTAACTCTTCCGACTGAAAGGAAGAGACGCCACAACTCGTGTATCTAAAACGTTAAGTTCATTATAAAGTTTTCTTCTGTAACATTTTATTTACTTTTACAGAATAGATACTGATATAGTATATCTCTGTTACAATAAAATATGTGATCAGCAGCACTATCTTTTTATCTCCCATCAGTTAAACAATGTCTTTATCTGGACAGGAGTGACTTACTGTCGGCCGCAGTGGCCGAGCGGTTCTAGGCGCTACAGTCTGGAACCTTGCGACCGCTACGGTCGCAGGTTCGAATCCTGCCTCGGGCATGGATGTGTGTGATGTCCTTAGGTTAGTTAGGTTTAAGTAGTTCTAAGTTCTAGGGGACTGATGACGTCAGCTGTTAAGTCCCGTAGTGCTCAGAGCCATTTGAACCATTTTTTGAGTGACTTACTTTTGTGCTGGCCGGGGTGGCCGAGCGTCTCTTTGCCATCGGTTTAAGTGACACTAACCTCTGCAGCAAATGCAACCTCGTTGATAGTGTGCCTCATCGTTACACATGTGGAGATCGGATTATCAACTGGAGGTGGACCAGGGAGAAAATTGCTCAAATAACAAGAACTTCAGCAAACAATGTACCGACTAACATTTTCTTCAGACCAGAGGAAAGTTACTATCCTCAGGCATCAAATAACGCAGTGATTTGGTTAATGGGCAAATGTGAATTGCAGAGTAGTCATGTAGATGTAGATGTAGATATAGATGTAGATGTAGGAAGGTTCATGTTACGTTTTTAAGAATATTGGGAGCGATGAACATATTGAATACAAGATGTATATGGAAAATGAATTCGAGAAAATACTTAAATATCAGAACCACAATAAGAGATATGGTAACATGCTCCGAATTGTCTTCAACAGAATGGGTATAGGTTAGGAACTGGACTCCTAGTAGAGAGGGAATGGGTTGGGTCACGTTCCCGACCCTAACCTCACCTGCAAGTCACACATGAAAAATAAATCAGTAGTACAGCAGATACAAGAATATGGCAACAAACATCTGGTGTCTGATGTAAAGGAAGATCTCGAACTCCTTATGGATGCGTTTAGAAGGGTGGAACTGACAAAAATAACAAGGCAGTGAAGGATTTTGAGATGTCGCTGTTCGGGACTACTCTTCTGTCCACGTAATTTACCCTGGAAGGAACACACATCAAGGATATACTGAATGATTAATTTGGGTCTGGGAAATGATGATGAGGAAACTCAGGCTGCAGAAGAAGAAAATGTGCATGCTGAACTGCCACCAGTTGAAGGTGACAGTAAAGGTGCTAATTTGTGCTACTGCTAAAGACTCGTTCTTTGAATGCTGCAATTATCTGTCATCTTGTTCATGTCATTTCATTGAAGCCATTTTTATTACAGTTTTTGTGGAATAAAAAATAAAAAAATTAAAAAAAGCGGTTCTAGGCGCTACAGTCTGAAACCGCGCGACCGCTACGGTCGCAGGTTCGAATCCTGCCTCGGGCATGGATGTGTGTGAAGTCCTTAGGTTAGTTAGGTTTAAGTAGTTCTAAGTTCTAGGGGACTGATGACCACAGCAGTTAAGTCGCATCTCAGAGCCATTTGAACCATTTGAACTTACTTTTGTGACTCTATAACTTATTCTGTCATGGGTTTTTATTTTTGTGTTGTCTTGTAAGTATCGCTCTCTATAAAATCAAAGGCAGATGGCAGCTGCTTTCTCCTTATCTTTCCACTTAACCTTTAGAGCCCAAAAACATTATCTGCTTAGGACGAATCTGGTCCACATTAGCATTATCCGTGTACAAAAATTGCATCTGATATACTTCGGATTACAAAATCTTTCTGTGATGCAAGTAGCTAGGTGATTAGACGATTAATTGTCCTGTTCTCATTCAGATGAGCACAACAGGTCGTGTAAACTATGGAATTATTTTAAACACATAGGCTGTCAATTTTCTTCCTTTAATGTACACTGCACATAAATTACATATCTTTCCTTAGCCCATTATCGGAAGTATGATATTGCTGATGTGTGTGTCACATTTAATAATATTTATTGCGTGTTATATGGGGACAGACACCTTCCCACACATACACATGTCGAAAGTTACAGATATAGTCTTACACATGTCCATCAGCTTACAAGACCAACTTTTGGAACGCGTCATGTAGGCAAAATCCTAACTAATCGGTAGCTTACTGGCTCTGTCGCATTCGGTTAGCAACATACCGAGTATTTTTCTGCCCTCACACACACATACACCGATAGACCATGGTCTAATACACAATCGATTATCATCAAACAGAAATTTGTCTTAACAGAAAGACCATCACTGATGAGTATGACACTTATAATCACAGCCTCTAATATTTTGAGAATGTTGTGCATCACACTTAGTTTAGAAAAACAAGAAGCTGTAAATAGCAATGGTCTAATAGCGATGGTCTACTTTGAGTCTCATTTATTCCGCACATTATCCAGTACACACTGTAACAAAGTTCAATGTTAACAACAGATATGCTTTGATCATAGTTTACGACATATCGTTAACTTCTCGTTCTCTGTGGTCAACTTAATCGTTTTATATGTTGATGCATCTATGTCGTATTTTCTTTGGTGTTCCGAACCGCTATGTTCGTTAGATTTTTCTACTCTTCTTCTTCTCGCCGGTTTCGGTGTTATTCGTCTTCTGTCAGCTCAGGTATCACATACTGAGAAGTATCACTACAGTTATGTATTTAGACGTATCGGATGGAGGTCCATTCAGATTTTGGTTTTTCGCGGTTTCCCGGAGTCGCTAACGGCAAATATCGGGATCGATCCCTTGAAAATTACATTATCCGTTCCCTTCCTCATCCTTTCCACCTTAGTCTGTGCTCCGAGTCCAAAGACTTCGTCGGCGACGAGAAATTGAACTCCACTCTCTTTTACTTCTTTGGCGGAACTTGCCGGAAGCAATCGGCCTTCTGCGACGGCACTCCTGCAACCGATACACCCCCTTCAACATCGCCGCTAACGCAGGAGATGCGGATGCGCAGCTCGAGTAAGTCGATTCCGAAAGCTATCATCGGTGTGATTACTGCACCCACTGCGAAATTCAACAAGATTGACGATCACTGCACATTACGTAGTTGTACAGGGATTAACCATCTGATAAACTGCAAAATGTACTGTACGTCTAGCACTAACAAGAAGAGTGTTTACATCTCATCTGAGATGCCTGTGAACGAGCTAGTAGCATCGCGGCCAAGCAAATAGACTAGTAAACGTGATGTCTTAAAGTTCTTCAAAGCAATGCAAAATCAGGTACAGTGATGGAAGGTGTAGGTGATGCGTATATATCATACAGGGAATTGGTAATATCGGGGAGTTGTACGACGCTACAGTGTTGACGACTAGTACGGTGATGTAACTGGCACAAAAATTCTGGTGCAGCGTCGTAACTCGGGAAACTAGATGGCAGTGTTTTATAACGAACAAAAATATTTTGTTCAATTTACAAAAATCCAACAATTTATTTATAGGTTGTGCAGGAATACAGAACACTAGAGCAAGAAACAATAAAACACTTGATTTTAGACTGTGTGGAACTATATTCTACCACGTGAGAACTTAATGTTGTAGAGTGAGTTTCAACATTCCACAACGCTTGGTAATGACTATATATCATTACTGCAATCGCAATGAATAAAACTTTTAACAGTCAAATACGGAATAATTTCATTCAGTTATTATACTAAGGTTGTGAAACGAGTCCTCATCGGTAATCAGAATAAAAACATTATTGGGCTCTGTGGTTACTTGAAAGACGAAAAGAGAAGAAAATAAATGCACTCGAGACCATTGAAAATAAAACAAATAGATCAGTCCAGATGAGAAAGTAAAGGACTATGAAGAACTGGAGACTAGCGTCATGCTAGCTGTTTTCCTTTATTGGTCACATCATTCCTCCATCACGGGGGCGGTACTAGCTCAATTGTGTCTGCTTTTATTTCCATCCTTTAGGAAACACTACCAGTGATGTGAAGCTCGGGACGTGATCGATCATTGTAGCAGTGGATGTCCTACATTCCATCGAGGCTGCGAATTATAGATGCAGAAAACTGATGAAACTATTAACTTAGGCAGGCAAAGAAACTGGCACAGGTAGCAATAAATGTTCTTCATTCTAATACATCACACTCGATTCCAAGGCGTGAAGCGCATTTGATTGCAATATGAGCCAATTCCTGGGTTTCCTAATTATACGAGCACGACCGAGTGCCCCATTGTCCAATTAACGATGGAAATTTCAAATATCTTAAGTTAGGCTATTTCTCGCCAACGGCCTTGGCGGAGTGGTGACACCCATTCCCGTCAGATCACCGCAGTTAAGCGTTGTCGAGCTGGGCTAGTATCAGGGTGGATGACTGTCCGGTTTGCCCAGTGCTGTTGGGAAGCGCGATGAACACAGCCCTTGTGAGGCAAAATCAGCAGCTACTTGATTGAGAAGTAGCGGCTCCGGTTTCGAAAAGTGGCATACCGTCGGAGAGCGGTTTGTTGACCACATGCCCCGTCATATCCGCATTCAGTGGCGCCTGTGGCTGAGGATGACACGGCGGCCGGTCGGTACCGTTGGGCCTTTATGGCCAGTTCGGGCGGACTTTCGTTTTAGGCTATTTCTCGGATGAAATTGCCTGAGGAGAATTAAGACCATAAAAGCAGTTGTTCTAATTTATAAATTATTTTTATTTGTTATGTATGTTTCTATTCTTATACTCTAATCGTCAACCGAAGTGATCACATCCATTCTTCGACAGTCGCACAAGTGGAATACAAACCACATCGCCTCATGAGAATAAAACCACTGAGTCTAAAACAATATTTGCCACGCTGTTTTTATCATGTTACTGAGTCAATAAATTTTATAGACATATTAAGAAAGTTGTCGAGGAGATGAATTTGTGAAATTAACATTGTTTAACGTAGCCGCACTGATGGTCTGCAGGAGCCTGAGGTGTGTGTCCTTCCGAACAATTGCTCGAAGTGGTGGGTGTAAGGTATGTATCAGCGTTTGGTGTCTGTGGTTCAAGCAAGTTAGAAGAGAGCGTGCTGAAAAGTAACGCCTCCAAATTTTGTATGGGAAAACTTAAAGCTTTTGTTAAAACAAACTTTACTAAAATTCTACATCTTTATTTTTCATGTCTACGTATTTGTTTGTCAGATTAGTCACTCTGGCGACGGAAATAATACTTCTAACGAGAGACCAGTTCGTTGATACCGTTACTGTAGAACATCCGACCTGCAACCACAGCCTCACCACCGCTTTATCTCTATCAAAGTGAAGTCCTCGAAAGCGTTCTCTAAGTTTTAGAAACAAATGAAACTCGGACAGGGCCAAGTCGGGACCGTATGGAGGATGAACGATGACTGTGAACCCAAGGCGTCGAGTTGCTGCAGATGTCGTAGCGCTCGTGTGTGGTCTGGCATTGTAGTGCTGAAGGCGAGAGTGCTCCCTGTGTGGACGAACTCTTCGAATTGTGCTTTATGTTTTCTGAGAGTCTCTCACGCACAGACATACGAGCACCGTAAATCAACTGCTAGAAACTGGACCACGAGCAATGGTACTGCCCGTCACGCCTCTTCTCACAGCCCACGTACAGCCCACCGCAGCGGAACATGCATTCGAGAGTTGCAAGTGCCATCAATGACAGCAATTCCAATTTGGTGTCAGTTATGATTGTTTTCTACTGAGTCATCGATCAGGAGAGCGGAAACGAGGGAGTACTGGACTGGAAAATGCAGGACCAACGCGGGGGACCACGTTGTGGGAAACACAGGCTTAACACCGTACATCTCTGGTGTTTGTTGAGGCGCACTGTTGTACACATACATTTCATCAGCTACTCCATTCTGTTGCTGTTGCCACAACGTCAAGGTGCTGTGCTTTTCCAGCAGGAGAGGAACTATGCACGCACTTCTCACGTCTTCAAACGCATCTCCAAGATAGTCGTCAAATCCCCTGGCCAGCAATACCACCACATATGTCCTCCATCAATCATATGCATGATGGGACGAAATCAAATCCGTTCTGAATTCCTGGCAACATCCCTTGACCACTTACGACTCCAAAAAAAGGTAGAGTGTTATATTGCGCCTTCCAAGATAACATCCGACACCTCTGTGCTCGTGTTATTACACAATTACAGTTCTGAATTGTATCTAGATGACGCCTCACTAGATGCTGAGATTTTTGTACATGACATTCTGTTCGTAGGTGCTTGAACCTATGATTATAGTAATTACAATGTGTAGCCCACGTAAATGTACCTTGATTGATTTAGAACCATTGCGTAAAGTTGTACCTTTCTCCACTAGGCGACGCAAAATACGTACGTTATGATTGCAAGAACAATTGCTTGCCTAACCCATCATCAAACTCGACGGTAACAATGAGAGGGGTTATGAAGAAAGATAGTTCGTACTTTACTGTCCCATCGATGTCATTAAGTATAGAGGAGCTCAGTAGAACAAGGACGCAGCAGGAAGTCAGCCGTAACATGTTGATGGAACAGCGAATTCGTCAGAAGTTATTCACGGAAAACATTTAATTTACGGCCGAAAGGGGATTTGTACGCCACTCATCCCAAATTCAATCATTGCAGCAGCTCTATTTTTGGAAGACTATGTTTTCCTTGCGCCAAATCAATTAGCAAATATCAATGGAATAACTACGAATGTTTGACCTCTTATAGTTTATGAAACGATTTGATCGTAAACAGTCTACTAACAACGTTCAGTATCACTGCCTTCTGTGAAGTAAATGTATCAATAAAAAGCTATACACAGGGGGTTCCATTTAACTATTTCGCCTCAATTATACCTTGGTATGTTTAAGATGCGAGTGATACGTTTTCATCTAGACGAATTAACTGAACTAACTGAATCAAAAACAATGACCCACATCAACGTATAAACTAAATCGTATTCACTTTTTTTGTAGTTCATGGACGTAACTGCTTTGTTTGTCTGACAAGAAATTACGCCGTAAACGTTAGTTTCAAATTGGTCAGCACTGCTTTAGCCTGAGAAACTAATTCGTCTACCCAATCCTATGAAATGGCCAAAATATAAAGATTCATGTAACAATACATAGTAGACAGTTGAAAACATAGAGATTAGCTTCACTGAAAAAGTAGGAAACATAAGATCACAATATAAGCTTGAAATGTAGCAAGTTTGGATATAATCCATTTGTTATGTTTTCTGCTCCCAAGAATAACTAAAAATTTTTCGCTTTTTCGTTCTATATCCAAGTATGTTCGCACGTAATATACCGTCAGCAGATATTTTTTTTTTTTTTTTTTGCGTGGAATATCATTTAAATTAATAGCTCAGTTGGTTACAGTTATATTCCTGATTACAATAATGCAATTAGTTTTTCTGCAAGCCTTAATAAATAAAAGATACAGATAACTGGATTTACGACAGCGTTATCTAATGGAAAAATTTTGCGAGGTAATAAACAAGGAAAGGTTATTGTTACCACTCATTCGAAAACATGCACTCCCGACTTTTCGAGAACTTATTTGAAATAATCTACAAGTAATTGACTTAAGAAATAATTGATACCAAAAGTTCAGACTTTTTATATTTTAATACTGTATTTTGCCTCAATGATTGAAAGGTGCTGAACTTTGGCAATATATTTTTTCAGAATCAAACAACACCCCTCACTAATTAATTTAGTCACTAATTGAGATTTCGAATAATTCAGAATCGTAAAAGAATAATTTCAAAATGGATGCCATACTCGTAAACAGAGGATTCCAGAAACCGAGTAATAATTATGTTTTATGTACTTTTGTGAATTATTAACATGCAACATTTTTCAAAACCAAACAATAGTGAAGTCTCGGAGTCGTTGCTGAACAATAAAATTTAACATAACCAAATTTTAAAGCATTACGTAATTTCAGAATTCATATCATATTCTTAGGCCTGTCATTAAATAGTCATCCTCTACCAAAATCGATAGTCCATGACCGGCCTTTCTACCGTTAACATCTCTATGCCGGATCGCGGCCAGCGTACATGTAGCAACTCCATTGGTCGTGTTAGTGAACATATGTAATGATGCCTGATTCCGTTACAATCGTGTCCGAGCAGTACACCGCTAACAGCTACATGTCGGATCGTGTAAATACCATCACATCATTATCCTAATGGTCACACAACCGTGTTTGTTAAAGTGAAACTGCGCCTCAACGTAATATGAGCAATAAATACATGTGTGAAGACTATGCACCTGTGCCATTGCATTTTTCCTGAACCGTTCGTGTGAAACTGTAAATCTGAGACTGTACTAATGTTCCAAGAACAATATTTATGAGACAGCTTTACGATTTATGTGACTATCGTAATATTTATTTAGTGCGTACTGTTTCAACCATATTTCTCGCGACGTACTTTGGTTCTGCCAACGTTAGTACAGTAATTTCTCGCGACGTACGTTGGTTCTGCCAACGTTAGTACAGTAAATATAATTAGGTTAAACCACAGTTAAAACTCATTTCTTGTGCTGCCTACATTGTTCGAATTTCCCTTACCGGTTATCAGTTCTCAGTATTTCGGTCCACCGAGTCGAACGGTAAAACCACAGGTACACGGAAGGTCACAAGCTGCTGAAAGCTAATGAGAAATGTATTTTCCCATTCTCTCCAATTATTGATCCTCAGCTGCAATACAAAGTAGACGCAATGGCTCCACATCTACACAGATGGCTCATTAGTGGAAAAAGAAGGAACAGTTGGCGTAGGAAAGTGCAGAAAAATTTTCTCTTTCTATCAAACTTTAGGACAACATCGCTCAAATTTCGAATTGCAGTAAGTCAGCTAAACAACTATTTACAAACATTCGAGGAAGGTGTCAAATTTTGTGACTCCAGAGGTGCGATAATCGCAGTTAATACACAAGATCCAAAAATAGTTCAAGCTAAAGAAGTACTAACAGAAGAGAAGGATAAATGCAATGCAGTGGATGCCATCTCACTGTGGCTTAGAAGGTGATGTAAAAGCAGATTTTCTAGCCAAATAGGGCCATGAACGTTAGACCGTCTGGAAAAAATTAACCTATAGTATTCTGCAGTGAATTGCACCATTAACAGCGTATTTCAAGAAAAATTAAAACGACTCAGTTAAATTTCATGAGGGTAATATCCGGAAAACCTCATGGAGGACTCAATGGTACTTGATGTACCGAGAAGCACTAAACATTCTCCGCTACCGTACTGAACATGACTGTTTTGCTGACACCTGCATAAGATCTCCAAAGTGCCATCTCCAGAATGTGTTCTGTGTCACAAAATTGGTTCGATCAAGAACAAAGAACGTTTAAATGGCTCTGAGCACTATGGGACTTAACATCTGAGGTCATCAGTCCCCTAGAACTTAGAACTACTTAAACCTAACTAACCTAAGGACATCACACATATCCATGCCCGAGGCAGGATTCGAACCTGCGACCGTAGCGGTCGCGCGGTTTCAGACTGAAGCGCCTAGAACCGCACGGCCACAGCGGCCAGCTACTAATAATGAAACAGTTGCTTATTTTCCATTGTCATAAGTGAAGTGTCATTTGAATGACCGAGACAAACATTTTTCTTACAACAGGTCCACATCACAAAAGAAAATCAATATTTTCGGGTGCATCACATTAATTACTAATTTTGTTTACACTGAATTGCGGTAGAGTAGGAAATGATGCTGGCCGTTGATCTACTTATTTTTCTGCATACCGAGCGTCCTTAACACAATCCGGAAAATGTCCCTACGCAAACTGATAATTCACAAATGACTGAAATATAAGAATAATGTTCTCCTGATAAAAGGAGATATCGAAATTTATATTGGCCGACATTTCCTTAAAAATACTTTTCACAGTCGAGAAACTTCCTTATCAAGTCACTCTGATTGTTCCAGGTGGAATTTGAATTATTTCAACAGTCTTTTCGTTGTCCTCTTGGATGCCGGAAGTATCGTTAGGTCCAGGCCAAGAGTCCAACAAAATCAACGAATTAATTTCTGCACTTGTTTAGAAACCGTTTCGAATAAACTGTTAAAACTTATTCTTTCATATTTTTCCAGATTTTGATAAGTCGATTATAAGATTTTTGCAACTTTGTATTTATTTTTGGCCCTAATATGTCTTGAGGTCCCTGAAGACAGATATATAGCTGCAGAAAAAGTAATCCCTTCACTGGCGTTGTTGTGTGAGTATGTATCATAGCTTTAATTGATTTCACACCAGTCTCTGCCATTTTTCCCCTCAAAATGATGCAAGTGCGGTTTTCTCGCGGTTCTTTCACGATACGTAATTGGCATTAAACATAGCAGATATGGGGATAACAGCAACTTTGTCTTCACGTCAGCTACGAATTAATGGCATCTCCTCTACACTTTTATTTGAAATAAACCTCAACGGAACGGTGCTAGGCACTACAGTCTGGAACCGCGCGACCACTACGGTCGCAGGTTCGAATCCTGCCTCGGGCATGGGTGTGTGTGATGTCCTTAGGTTAGTTAGGTTTAAGTAGTTCTAAGTTCTAGGGGACTGATGACCACAGCAGTTAAGTTCCATAGTGCTCAGAGCCATTTGAACCAAACCTCGACGTCTTGTGACTTCCTATAGTTTCTGGTTTCTTGAATCTGCTTACCCAGGCCGAAGAAGACTTTAGATCAGCAATGTTCATCTCAATTGCCATCTGGAGGGCCCAGTCTCATAGATATCCATCGGTAACGGTGCAGCGCGTCTCAGGAGCTTCTCTAAATGGTTCAGATGTCAATCAAACTCCTTTAAAGAGCTGTTGTTATGTTATTTATTCAAGTTTAGGGCTTATTAATTGGGAAAGGGGGGCAGGAAGGTGGTGCTGGTGTTTTGTGGCCACCCTATACTGTAGATCTTTCGGTTAGTCTTTCTTTTCAGTTGTGCGAGTTTCATTTCGATACATGTTTATTGCTTCATACAAGACTTTCTTCCAGTCAGATTTTACGAAGCAAAACAGGGTTTGCACATTGTTTAACATTAAGAGTTAGACACAATGAACATTAATTCAGTTTTATCACATTATTAACGCTACACTGCCGCAAAAGCAGCTGATGATTATGATGAATATTAAATAAGTTGAAAATTTGAATGAACATTATCTGTGGATAATGGTTTCAGAGAAACTGCTTAGTGTATTCGTCTCTTGGTCTCCCTCTACGATTTTTACCCTCCACACTTCCCTCCAATACTAAATTGGTGATCCCTTGATGCCTCAAAACGTGTCCCACCAACCGATCCCTTCTTCTAGTCAAGTTGTGACACAAATTCCTCTTCTCCACAATTTAGTTCAGTGCCTCCACACTAGTTACGCGATCAGCCCGTCTAACCTTCAGCATTCTTCTATAGCACCACATTTCGAAAGCCTCTATTCTCTTCTTGTCTAAACTATTTATCGTCCATATTTCATTTCCATACATGGCTACAATCCATACGAATACTTTCAGGAAAGTCTTCCTAACACCTAAATCTATACTCGATGTTAATATATTTCTCTTCTTCAGAAACGCTTTCCTTGCCATAGCCTGTCTACATTTTATATCCTCTCCACTTCGACCATCATCAGTTATTTTGCTCCCCAAATAGCAAAACTCATCTACTACGTAAAGTGTCTCCTTTCCGAATCTAATTCTCTCAGCATCGCCTGATTTAATTCGACTACATTCCATTATCCTCGTTTTCCTTTTGTTGATGTTCATCTTATATCCGCCTTTCACGACACTGTGCATTCCGTTCAACTGCTATCTGTGACAGAATTACGATGTCGACGGCAAACCTCAATTTTTTAATTTCTTCTCCATGGATTTTAATTCCTACTTCAGATTTTTCTTTTGTTTTCTTTACTGCTTGCTCAATATACAGATGAATAACATAGAGGATAGGCTACAACCCAGTCTCACTCCCTTCTCAACCACTGCTTCCCTTTCGTGTCCCTCGACTCTTACAACTACCATCTGGTTTCTGTACAAATTATAAATAGCCTTTCGCTCCCTGTATTTTACTCCTGCCGTCTTCAGAATTTGAAAGAGAGTATTCCAGTCAGCAGTGTCAAAAGCTTTCTCTACGTCTGCAAATGCTAGAAACGTAGGTTTGCCTTTTCTTAATCTATCTTCTAAGATAAGTCGTAGGGTCAGTACTGCCCCGCGTGTTCCAACATTTCTACGGAATTTAAACTGGTCTCCCCCGAGGTCAGCTTCTACCAGTTTTTCCATTCGTCTGTAAAGAATTCGTGATAATATTTTGCAGCCGTGACTTATTAAACTCATAGTTCGGTACCCCTTCACACCTGTCAAAACCTGCTTTCTTTGGGATTGGAATTATTATATTCTTCTTGAAGTCTGAGGGTATTTGGCCTGTCTCATATATCTTGCTTACCAGATGGTAGAGTTTGTCACGGCTTTCTCTCCCAAGGCTATCAGTTGTTTGGACGTAGGTCTTGTAGTGCTCTGTCAGTCCGACCCCGTTAGCTGAGTGCTCAACGCCACGGAATGCCACGCTAAGGGGCCCGGGCTCGATTCCCGGCTGGGGCAGGAGATGTTCTCCCCTCAGGGACTGGGTACTTTGTTGTCCTCATTATCATTTCATCCCCATCTCCGACACGCAAGCCGCTCAATGTGGCGTCGAATGCAATAAGTACTTTTCCTCGATGGTCGAACTTCCCCGAATGACGGACTCCCGGCCCTCAATGCCGAACGCTCATTTCCATTTTTTTTTTTTTTCAGTGATGTATCAAATTCTTCACGCATTATCATATCTCCCATTTCATCTTCATCTCCATTCTCTTCCATTTCCACAATATTAGATTTATGTGGTTGTCCAAGCTCAAATCATTACGTGTGGATACGTCCAGAGATAGAATATTTTGATTCCAGTGCTGATCAGTGATGGTGAAAACACACAATAATGGCTATTAGCGACAGGTTTCTAGCGTTATATTATACTTTGTTATGCTGAGAGTCAGTCCCCGGTATTTTCATCGAGCATTGGCCATCCGCACGTCTTTCCTGAATTGGCAACGTTTTCCAAATGGTTCAAATGGCTCCGAGCACACTTAGAACTACTTAAACCTAACTAACCTAAGGACAGCACACAACACTCAGCCATCACGAGGCAGAGAAAATCCCTGATCCCGCCGGGAAAACGTTTTCCAATATTATGATCTCTGTAGATGAGAGATTCAGAGGGATGCTATTTGGGAGTATATATTTTTGTTTAATTTCTTCATTCGCAGCGAGGTAGTAAGTTTCGTTTACTCATAAATCCAATATAATATTCATAACGCAGCGATAGGCACTCGAAATTTTAAAGAATTTGGCGTCGTGTAGCATAAGGTTCAACTCTGAGTCCTTCGTTTGTTCTGGTATATATCGTCCGTCCAAAAAGATTCGAGATTGATTTTATTCCTGGCCTATAAGTGATGTCAACGCAGTAACTACGGTGGCAGTTTAAACTAAAAGTTAAGAAAAAAAACAGATGAGAAGTCGACCAGTCAGTTGTGAGAAAGCAGTGTTGGGTAATGTCTGCATGCAGGTGGTCGTTTGCGCGTACGACGTATAACTCGTAAGGTACATTCGTCCGAGTCACACTGGCCCCAACCCAGGCTCGTAGTCTGAGGTACGCTAAGCTGCATCTCTCTTTCACCTTTGGCGTTTCCGGAGGGACGCTGACTAGCGCTCGGTACGAGCAGAATGTTGTTGTTGCTGTTTTGCCTTTCTTATAACAGGAAGGTGATGGGTTGTCCCAGAGGGACAATGGTCGCGCACACACTGCCCGTGAAACTCAACGTGCTCTGCAAAAAGTGCAGCAACTTCCCTGGCCAGCACGATCTCTGGACTTTCCTCCAATCGATCAAGTGTGGAATATGATGGGACGGAAAGTGACGTGTGCGACTCGTCAACCAACAGCAGGCGTGGCCCAACGTATCCAAGGATGGCATCCGTCATGTGTGCGAACGACCGGATGCCAGAGTCAGCGCCTGCATTGTCGTCTGTGGATGCGACACCACGTACTAATATGAGTGTTTCAGCATGAGTCGATACCTGATACCTCAGAACCGCTTATGCTATTGATCTGTAAATGTAATCATTTCATGTACTCCATGTGCACCGTTGCAACAGTAAGTCTTGAGTGAATTGGAAACCTCTAGAAGGTGTACTAATTTTTTTCGGCAGTGTTTTAACTTGCAGTGTTAGAATTTGCAACTTTTTTTTCTTTCTGCAAATCACATAAATATTTATATACGGTGTAAGAGAAGATAAAAAGAAATACTTTTTATGTGACAAAAATGTCACAGGCGCACCGTTTGCCGCTAGGGGTCCATAAAGATTTTGACGCTAGTAATGTCCAGAGATAGTGTTTAAACTGCCGTGCGATAAATATTATTTTAGAGATATTACTGAAAATATTCGTTTAGATTAACTCACAACTGCCATCTTCACGCTAGTTATTGTGTTTCATGCATAATGGCTGCAGCTTCCGTCAAACGGGCAACCAGTTCTTCAGGAGTGTCTGTCACTGTCTCGTACACCAAATGCTTCATCTCTCCCCTCAAAAAGACATCCAAATGGCTGACGGTCGGGGGACGTGGTGGCCACGTTACTAGTCCCCCGCACCCAATCCGACAATTGGGGAAAACAGAGTCTAAAAATTCTCTGATATCAAGGGAAAGGGTCGTCGCCCCATCATGATGGAATGATAATCGTTGCCCGACTGCTGGCTGGACATTCTCCAACATTTCTGGTAGCATTTCGCGGAGAAAGATACAGTAATTTCTTACACCGAGCGTGTTAGTCAGATGATATGGCCCAATCAGAAAATCGTGAACAATACCAGGATGGTAACTGAAGAAAACTTGACATGCCAAGATCGTTAAGAAATCATTTTATTGGGGGACCAGTATAGATGACCGGTGACCACCAGTGTGACAATATGTTGTAGTATATTAAAACATAAGTATTAAAGCATAAGATACGATGATGACTGCATAACTGTGTAGAAACCCGTCATCCAATAAAAAGGTTTTTAGCGTTCTTGGCTTTTGAAGTTTTCTTCAGTTACCATATTTTGCAGATCTTCCCCATACTAACAACGTCAGGAACATAAAATACCAGGATCATCTACATCTACATCTACATGGTTACTCTGCAATTCACACTTAAGTCCCTGGCAGAGGGTTCATCGAACTATTTTCATACTACTTCTCTACAATTCCACTCTCGAATGGCGCTTGGGGAAAAGGAACACCTAAATCTTTCCATTCGAGCTCTGATTTCTCTTATTTTATTATGGTGATCATTTCTCCCTACGTTGGCGGGTGTCAACAAAAAATTTTCGCATTCCAGCAGAGGACAGACAAGTGTAATGTAGGCTGTCTCTTTAGTGGATTTGTCGCATCTTGTAAGTATTCTGCCAACAAAGCGCAGTCTGTTTCGCCTTCCCCACAATATTATCTATGTGGCCTTTCCAATTTAAGTTGCTCGTAATTGTAATTCCTGGGTATTTAATCGAATTGACAGCCGTTAGATTTGTTGGTTGTGTTAGTCAGTCGTTAGCACGAAGATGTCAGCTATGCACTGATGTAACCAGACGAAATTATCAGAAACCTCTCTAAAACAATAGTCATGACACGGAAATTTCAGCATCATCTCTGAACATCAATAGCGTCAAAAACCTTCATGGACCCCTAGGGGAAAACGGAGCATCTGTTACATTTTTTTACAAAATTTCTTTTCATCTCCGCTAAGTACAATAAAATTTTATATACGAAGTTATTTTTACACCCTAGATACGCAAAAAATATAAGTTTTTGTGGGTAATGTTGACTACACCTCCAAGACAACCCACCGCTGATCTCATGATTTTGCGTTCGGTGCTACACATGATCCCCTGACGTGCACTGTAGTGCTATGGTAACTGTTGCGGAGACATCAATATTTAAAGTGGTCGCCATCACATTGTTGTGGCCACCAGAGCATCTATCTTCTTCGCAGCGTTGTATTTTTCAGCGTACAGAATTCGAGATCTATAATGTTCTCGAACTTTTACGGATATTCTAGAATGTTAACGAATCTTTTCGAAAGTTCTTGAATATACCGGAATGTTCTAGAATGCAATTTTAATACGACACATATAGTACTCAAACGGACTCCAGCAGAATTGTCTTAACCGATGGCCTGCCTCTGTGACCGAGCGGTTCTAGGCGCTTCAGTCCGGAGCCACGCTGCTGCTAAGGTCGCAGGTTCGAATCCTGCCTCGGGCATGGATGTGTGTGATGTCCTTAGGTTAGTTAGGTTAAAGTAGTTCTAAGTCTAGGGGAATGATGACCTCAGAAGTTACGTCCCATAGTGCTCAGAGCCATTTGAACCATTTTGAATCTTAACCGATGAAATGTGAAACTCGGAGTAGAGCCAGACAAATAATTTGTCGAAAAAGTGTATCCGCTGATAGAGAGAACGTAAACAAAGAATGGTTGTGTGACTTAAGAATTTTAACAACAAAAAATGGCGCACTTCAACAGACAAATAAGCGAATATAGAGTATGGTGTCAGGGGAAGGATAAATATTTAAATCTATTGACACAATGATGAATCAAGACGAAAGAGTGAACTCCCCAACAGAATTCCTAAATTCGCTCAATGATCCAGGAATGCTCAAAAATAAAAAGTGTAAATGTTAACCGAAAAGTTAAAGGCAAGTCAGAATTCATACCATTCAATCTAGTCAACGGCCGTGCCAAGGTGGATACACCGATCCCCGTCAGATCAGCGAAGTTAAGCACCGTCGGACGTAGCCAGTAGTTGGACGGGTGAACATCCGCCAACACCACTATTTCCCCTTTACGCCAGGGGGGGATAGCAAAGGTGGTGGTGTTAAGTCCCTGATCACCAGTCTTTGCGCCAGTGTCCGGAACTGAATTCCAAGCCTGTCCGCAATGTCTCATAAAGCGAGGGCGTGCGACACTCTTCACGGCGAATCGTCCTATGAATGGAGACGTCAAGCTCGGCGCTCGCCTGGTGCTTTTCAAGGGGAGTAGGTTATGTGCCGGCACCTGGTTTCACCCTCTCCGTTCTCTCATCATCTACAGCTTGAACATGACATTTTGCAACACATCGACACTTACCGCGCTTGAAAAAGGCCTGTAAGGCCAATCGTGCAAGGTCTAAAGGTCTAACACATTGATTGAATGCTTGTGAATACCAGCCGAGGTAGAGAACTTCAAAATGTCCTTTAACAAATATATGCCTGTGGTGGCCCTCATGAAGAAAGTGACTGAACGTGACCCTACACTACACACACCTACACTTAACAAATGTACTTACGCACACAGCACTCACAGTTCGCGAAGCAAAGGTGCCTGCGAGCGCGAAGGATACAGACAAGCCTTCCAATTGGCTGGTTGAATCTGCTCTTCGGGGTCTCCCAGCCATTCATGTCATACGACTTCACTTCAGCTTTAACAGGCTCCAATTTCCTGTAAGATTAGCGTACATTGTAACTTAATAAAAAGCAAAGGGAAACATTCTAGTGTTTCAGAGAGAATTTACAAGATTCGTGGTTCAAAAATGGCTCTGAGCACTATGGGACTCAACATCTGAGGCCATCAGTCCCCTAGAACTTAGAACTACTTAAACCTAACTAACCTAAGGACAGCACACACATCCATGCCCGAGGCAGGATTCGAACCTGCGACTGTAGTGGTCGCGTGGTTCCACACTGAAGCGCCTAGAACCGCTCGGCCACACCGGCCCGCAGGAGAGGAATCAAATGAAGATGAGATGGGAGAGATGATTTTGCGAAAAGAATATGACAGATCAGTGGAGTAGACGACATTTCCTCGGAATTACTGAGACCTTTTGGAGAGCCTGCCGTGACCAATGTTTTTCATTTGGTATGCAAGTTTTTGAGACAGACGAAATACCCAAAGAACTCAAGAAAACTATAGTAATAACAATTGTAAGTCGGCCACGTGACTACAATAAAATGCCTGATGACCGATGTGGAGAGTTGAGTTCGACAGGAGAGTCCGTGGGTCTACTTCCGGGTCCGATACCCTGCCAGCTGGTACAATAATCGCCCCCCACATTCATCGCACGGCAGATGGTCTCATTACTTCTTGGAAGTTTAACTCAACCTGATTAGTATTTTGATAGAAAGTGAATACTAGGAAAATATTGTGTCTAACGTCGTGCTGTTTAAAAAAGAGTTAAGTACTGTACATACTTTATTCAGTAATAAATGTTGTGTACTTGCAAGGATATAATGTTTTATGTGCGCTCAGTACATAATAGGGAAAGGTTACAGAAACCAAACTCGTACAGAAACCAAACTACAATCTGAAGAGTCAAAGAGCATGAAAGGGTAGCAGTAGTTGAGAAGGGAGTGAAACAAAATTACAGCTGGTCCACGACGTTTTTCAACCGGTCATTGAGCAGGCACTGAAGAAACAAAGGATAGATCTGAAAAGTGTTAAAGTTCAGGCTGAAGAAAAAGAGCTTTGAAGTTTGCTGACGACATTGTAAATATGTCAGCGACGGCAAAGGATTTGGAGAAGCAGTTGCGGGAAATGGATAGTTTCTTGAAATGAGACTGTAAGATGAACATCAACAAATATGAAACAAGGCTAATTGGATGTAGAGTTAAGTCAGGCGATGCTGAGGAAGTTGGATTAGGAAATGACACTAAAAAAATAGTAGGTTAGTTCTGTTGTTTGGGCAGAAAAATAACTGATGGTGACCAAGGTGGAGAAGATATAAAATGCAGACTGCGAATGGGGAGAGAAGCGTTCGTGAAAAAGAGGTATTTGTTAACATCGAATATAAATTTGAAATCTACGAGGGTAAGTCAATTACTATCCGAAAAGTAGTTATAAACTTTTATTCTAATCAAATACGAAACTTACAAGAACATCATTTTTCGACATAGTCTCCTTGCGTTTCTACGCACTTGGTCCATCGTTGTACAAACTTCCCGATGCCCTCATAAAAGAAGGTTCTCGGTTGAGCTGCGAGCCAGGAATGCACCGCTTCTTTCACTGCTTCGTCCGAGGCAAAACGACAGCCCCATAATGTCTGTTTGAGTGGACCAAATAAGTAATAGAAGGGGCAAGATCGGGACTATATGGAGATTAATTCAGTACTTTCAAATTTGAGTCTGGAGCGTTTCAGCAGTGTGGGCAGCAGTATGCGGACGGGCATTGTCGTGCAACAACGCAACACCTTTTGACAGCAATCCTCGGCGTTTGCTTGGAATTGCAGGCTTTAGCCAGGCAGTAAGCATCTCACTGTAACGTACACTGTTAATTGTTGTGACCCTTTCCCCATAATGTTCCAGTACTGGAACTTGTGCGTTCTAAAACACCGTAAGCATCAGTTTTCCTGCGGACGGTTGGGTCTTGAACTTTTTCTTTCACGGCGAATTTGGATGTTTCCATTCTATAATCTGCCATTTACTCTCCGGCTCGTAATGATGGATCCATATTTTGTCACCAGTAATGATCCTGTCTAAGAAGTTGTCCCCTTCGTTACCATAGCGATCCAAATGTTTTTTTGCAGATGTCCAAGTGCGCTTGTTTATGCATCTGTGTGAGTTGTTTTGGGACCCATTTTGCACAAACTTTATGAAACCCAAGTCTATTGTGGATGAATGGCTCTGAGCACTATGGGACTTAACATCTATGGTCATCAGTCCCCTAGAGCTTAGAACTACTTAAACCTAACTAACCTAAGGACATCACACAACACCCAGTCATATATTATGGATGATTTCGTAGGCAGAACCGTGACTAATTTGCAGACGATGTGCCACTTTGTAAATAGTTAATCGCCTGTCTAAGAGAATCATTTCACGTGAACGCCCAATGGTTTCTTCATTTGTGACGGTAAACGGTCGTGCGGCTCCTTCATGAAGGGTAACACTTGTGCGACCATTTCGGAATTTTTCAACCCATTCGTAGACATTCCGTTGTACCGAAAGTCTTCGATGAATTTCGCCCCCTGAAACGACTTCCGACCACAAAAAACGGATCACTGAACGTTGCTCTTCTTTGGTGCAAATAGACATCGGAGCAGCCATTATTAACAGCACGGCAGCGACAACGAAACTAACCTAGCATCTTGAAAATCGCAAAGATATAACAATAAATAAACAAAGCATGCGTCATCAACGTAAAACGACAGTATTACCAAAATAAACAAAAAGATAACTAAATTGCAGAAAATAACTGACTTACTCTCGTAGTATTGCACGGAAGTGAGATGTGGACGATAAACTGTTCGCCTAAGTACGGAAAATTTGGAAATGTTAGTGGCGTCGTCCAAATAACGAGGTACCATGACAAAGTTGGTACTAGACGACGATACTACATGCAAACACAGTCGTTGCCAAATGCGGCAACGAATGAGGGACATAGTCGTAGATACGCATTCAAGAGTTTCCAGACGACGTCTCTGTTGATGACTTACTTCTATCAGTGCGGAGGAGTGCCGCTCAGACCAGTCTGCAATCATCGCCGAAGAAGACAGCGTCATCTCACTACAGAGACAGCAGTGCGAGAGTTGTATTAGACAGAACTTTGTAGCAAAGTTTATAGTCACTTGCACATTGAGAGAAAGGATTATTATTCTGTACTGTATCAAATGATACATTAGTGTTCAGTGACAGCAACGTGTATAGACAATCCTGTGGTCATGGATTGTTTCAAAGTTAAGTATTTCATCTTGTTCGGGTTATCAGAAAGTGATCTAATACTTTGTGCTTGTTGTAGTACACACGCGGCCTCCTCCACAAATAAATCTAAGAACCCAACACAGTGCCGACGAGTGTGCTTTCGTCTGGACAGCAGAGGTACTACAGAAGAATGATGAATATTAGATGTGCAGATCGAGTAAGTAATGACGAGGTATTGAATAGAAGTCGGAGAAAAAAAATTGTGACACAGCTTGACTAAAACAAAGGATGGGGTGATAGCACATATCTTGATGCGTCCAGGAAACGTCAAGTCGGTAACAGTGGAAAACGAGGGGAGTAAAAATTGTAGAGCAGGCCGAGGATTGAATACAATAAGCAGGTTGAGATGGAAGTGATTTCTGCAAAGATGAAGAGGCATGCTCAGGATGTATTAGCGTGGAGATCTGCATCAAAACAGTCTTCTGACACAAGACCTCTACAACAGCAACCTGGTATAGATATTCAGCAACTCAGCGATAAGGTCGAATGACAATGACACCTCTTCGGATCCAGAATGAGATTTTCACTCTGCAGCGGAGTGTGCGCTGATATGAAACTTCCTGGCAGATTAAAACTGTGTGCCGGACCGAGACTCAAACTCGGGACCTTTGCCTTTCGCGGGCAAGTGCTCTACTATCTAAGCTACCCAAGCACGACTGACGTCCCGTCCTCACATCTTTACTTCTGCCAGTACCTCGTCTCCTACCATCCAAACTTTACAGAAGCTCTTCTGCGAACCTTGCAGGACTAGATACTGGCAGAAGTAAAGCTGTGAGGACGGGGCGTGATTCGTGCTTGGGTAGCTCAGATGGTAGAGCACTTGCCCGAGAAAGGCAAAGGTCCCATGTTCGAGGCTCGATCCGGCCCACAGTTTTAATCTGCCAGGAAGTTTCACCTTTTCGGTTATTTTAATTAAATTTAACTGTAGTATTAGATTATATTTTTAATTTTTTTCTACTCCGTTGTTAGTCATAAGTGTTCTACTTTAGTGACTAGACTAAACAAATCTTCAGGTAGTGACGTAGCCGCTCGGCAAGACTTTACCTCCAAATGTGTTGTTGAGACGTAATTTGGATGCGGTGCTGAGACGAGCTGAAGTGTTGTGACTGGGCCTCCGTTTGTCCGCAGAGGAGCAGCAGCAGCTGCTGTCTGAGGTGGGCTTCACCAGGCCGGACTGCGTGCACTACCTGTCTCCCGAGGCGGCGCGGCCAGAGGAGTCGCGGCCCGACTGGCAGCACCGTGAGTACACACTGTGGTCCACATACCTGTCACGTAGCGCAGGCAGTCCAAGTAGCGATTAAATTTTCTGCCATATGTGCCCTGTATTGTCGAAACAAATACCCGTTACGAAGTATTAGTTACTCGTCACATCAGTACCGAACGTCGATTGACAAGAAAATTTTTTGAAATGTGTTGCGAACGCTCTACTCTGGCCGAGAAGGGGACTACGCGGCAAATGGACTTGCGTAATTTTTCATCCACACGTGCTGTTCAGAACTCAAATATTGATCCCCCAAAGCAGTTCGATGTGGACTCTGAAAAATTCTCGAGAATATCGAGTTCGAAGTTGTTCGACCGACTTTGATTCACTACAGGTACGATAACTTTCGACTGGCCAAGTGGTTTTATCAATATTGTTGAAGAATGGTAATCGCTTGATCGAATCCCGCTTCAGTGATTATTTTTTCTTTCGTTCAATTCGAGTACCTATGTCATTTAAACATAAAATTCATCAAATATATAAAATTAATACATCATTTTCATAAAAATGCACCTCTTATTTTTAAATACAAATCCGAAGCAAAATTACAGTGTTATTTGTAAATATAAACTTCCAATTACCAATCTTTTATGTAAGATTGTTACTAATGATAGTCTGATTAAAAAATTTCTAATTAGATTTTTGAATCAAAAATAGAAAAAAAACATTCGATTGCAAATCACTCCTTATTTTGATTGTATGCATTGTTTTCTACCATAGATGTGATGTTATACGAGACAGAATGATAAGCGTCATAAAAACACGTAAAACAAAAAATTTCACTATGTCAGGCATATTGCACAAATACTGCATTTTCACAGTCGCAGTTTGTTTTCAGTATACTTCCGATGAAAACGTATTTTGGATGGAGTCTGTGTTATAAATAATAAGACGTTCATTTTTCGTAAAAATTGGTAAATAAATATACGTTAATCATAATATATTAAATTTTCACTTTTAAATAACGCAGATGTTCGAATTGAACGAAAAAAAATAAAAATCGAAGCGAGACTCGAACCAGTGATCGACCACTTACCAGTCTCCAGAGCTACCAATAGAGTCATGCGCCCGTCGAAAATTGCCCTACCTTTAGTGAATTAAAGTCGCTCGGACAAGTTAAAAAACAATTTTCTCGAGAATTTTTGAGAGTCTTCTTTGAATACATGATATTTGAGTTCTGAACTTCAAGAGACGTAAATAAAAAAAATTACAAAAATTCGATTATCTTTTGGTCTCCTTGTGGGTATAGTTGTCGGCACAAGAAAACAATTTGCTCTATTTCTTGGCCCGTAGCTGAAAGAAAAAAAAAAAAGATTCCCACCGTGTGCTTCTTTTCCGCTACATGTCGTTTCATTATATAGTGCGAAAATGCACTAAATTATCGTTTATATGAACTAGATGAATAGTATAACAGATCATTGTGAGTTAGCTCAGTTCGAATTACAACTTTTCTTCGCAATCGAACAGAAAACTCAAAATGGCTCTAAGCACTATGGGACTTAACATCTGAGGTCATCAGTACCCTAGAACTTAGAACTACTTAAACCTAACTAAGCCACCGTGGTACAACAACCGAGTCAGAAAACTGCTGCGAAGCAAAGGGAACTTCACAGCAAACATAAACATAGCCAAAGCCTTGCAGATAAACAAAAATTACGCGAAGCGAAATGTAGTGTGAGGAGGGCTACGCGAGAGGCGTTCAATGAATTCGAAAGTAAAGATCTATGTACTGACTTGGCAGAAAATCCTAAGAAATTTTGGTCTTATGTCAAAGCGGTAGGTGGATCAAAACAAAATGTCCAGACACTCTGTGACCAAAATGGTACTGAAACAGAGGATGACAGACTAAAGGCCGAAATACTAAATGTCTTTTTCCAAAGCTGTTTCACAGAGGAAGATTGGTTCAAATGGTTCAAATGGCTTTGAGCACTATGGGACTCAACTGTTGTGGTCATCAGTCCCCTAGAACTTAGAACTACTTAAACCTAACTAACCTAAGGACATCACACACATCCATGCCCGAGGCAGGATTCGAACCTGCGAGCGTAGCAGTCACACGGCTCCGCATTGCGCGCCTAGAACCACGAGACCACCGCGGCAGGCCACAGAGGAAGACTGCACTGTAGTTCCTTCTCTAGATTGTCGCACAGATGACAAAATGGTAGATATCGAAATAGACGACAGAGGGATAGAGAAACAATTAAAATCGCTCAAAAGAGGAAAGGCCGCTGGACCTGATGGGATACCAGTACGATTACACAGAGTACGCGAAGGAACTTGCCCCCCTTCTGGCAGCGGTGTACCGTAGGTCCCTAGAAGAGCGTAGCGTTCTAAAGGATTGGAAAAGGGCACAGGTCATCCCCGTTTTCAAGAAGGGACGTCGAACAGATGTGCAGAACTATAGACCTATATCTCTAACGTTGATCAGTTGTAGAATTTTGGAACACGTATTATGTTCGAGTATAATGACTTTTCTGGAGACTAGAAATCTACTCTGTAGGAATCAGCATGGGTTTCGAAAAAGACGATCGTGTGAAATCCAGCTCGCGCTATTCGTCCACGAGACTCAGAGGGCCATAGACACGGGTTCCCAGGTAGATGCCATGTTTCTTGACTTCCGGAAGGCAATCGATACAGTTCCCCACAGTCGTTTAATGAACAAAGTAAGAGTATATGGACTATCAGACCAATCGTGTGATTGGATTGAAGAGTTCCTAGATAACAGAACGCAGCATGTCATTCTCAATGGAGAGAAGTCTTCCGAAGTAAGAGTGATTTCAGGTGTGCAGCAGGGGAGTGTTGTAGGACCGTTGCTATTCACAATATACATAAATGGTTCAAATGGCTCTGAGCACTATGGGACTCAACTGTTGTGGTCATCAGTCCCCTAGAACTTAGAACTACTTAAACCTAACTAACCTAAGGACATCACAAACATCCATGCCCGAGGCAGGATTCGAACCTGCGACCGTAGCGGTCTTGCGGTTCCAGACTGCAGCGCCTTTAACCGCACGGCCACTTCGGCCGGCTACATAAATGACCTTGTGGATAACATCGGGAGTTCACTGAGGCTTTTTGCGGATGATGCTGTGGTATATCGAGAGGTTGTAACAATGGAAAATTGTACTGAAATGCAGGAGGATCTGCAGCGAATTGACGCATGGTGCAGGGAATGGCAATTGAATCTCAATGTAGACAAGTGTAATGTGCTGCGAATACATAGAAAGATAGATCCCTTATCATTTAGCTACAATATAGCAGGTCAGCATCTGGAAGCAGTTAATTCCACAAATTATCTGGGAGGACGCATTAGGAGTGATTTAAAATGGAGTGATCATACAAAGTTGATCGTTGGTAAAGCAGATGCCAGACAGATTCATTGAAAGAATCCTAAGGAAATGCAATCCGAAAACAAAGGCAGTAGGTTACAGTACGCTTGTTCGCCCACTGCTTGAATACTGCTCGGTAGTGTGGGATCCGTACCAGATACGGTTGATAGAAGAGATAGAGAAGATCCAACGGAGAGCAGCGCGCTTCGTTACAGGATCATTTAGTAATCGCGAAAGCGTTACGGAGATGATAGATAAACTCCAGTGGAAGACTCTGCAGGAGAGACGCTCAGTAGCTCGGTACGGGCTTTTCTTAAAGTTTCGAGAACATACTTTCACCGAAGAGTCAAGCAGTATATCGCTCCCTCCTACGTATATCTCTCGAAGAGACCATGAGGATAAAATCAGAGAGATTAGAGCCCACACAGAAGCATACCGACAATCCTTCTTTCCACGAACAATACGAGACTGGAATAAAAGGGAGAACCGATAGAGGTACTCAAGGTACCCTCCGCCACACACCGCCAGGTGGCTTGCGGAGTATGGATGTAGATGTAGATGTGGAACCTAAGGACATCACAGACATCCATGCCCGAGGCAGGATTCGAACCTGCGACCGTAGCAGTCGCGTGGTTCCGGACTGAAGCGGCTAGAACCGCTCGGCCACCGCGGCCGGCCCAGGGTCAACAAAAATTTTATTTTCAGTACTTCATATAATTATCGACCGGGTTTAAAAGTTCAAAATGCTGTCGTGATGTAATACTAATTGTAAGAAGTATAATCTTACCGTACAGGTATAAGTCAATAAGTATTTTAGAATGAGAACATAGCGATTTCGAACTAACTTTACACATAATTTCTCCGGCCGGAGTGGCCGTGCGGCTCTAGGCGCTACAGTCTGGAACCACGAGACCGCTACGGTCGCAGGTTCGAATGCTGCCTCGGGCGTGGATGTGTGTGATGTCCTTAGGTTAGTTAGGTTTAAGTAGTTCTAAGTTCTAGGGGACTGATAACCTCAGATGTTAAGTCCCATAGTGCCCAGAGCCATTTTTGAACACACAATTTCAAATATTTGTGAAACATTTTCTCACTGATACCCCCACAAAATAATAAAGGAAAACCGACTGTTCATTCTACAAAACCTCAGAATCAGGAATTACGTTTCAATTTATTACTTCTTTGTTACAACGTCTATTTACAACACATTTTGCAGACACTATCCACCAAGACCATTGAATATACATGCAAAATTATATCACTGGACGACACACAGTTGAGGAGATAAGGTTGAATAATCCGAAATTTTTAAAACCAACATACTTAGGATTTTGCTTCTTCAATCATAAAGGTATTTACATGCTTAGCGTCAAATATTGAATTCGTTAAATCATTTTTAAAGTAATCAGAGATTTGAAGCTGTATTATACATGGGAATTCGATTCTTTAAAGAATCGTGTGTGGAGTTATTGGCTTATTACAGTACAGGCTTTTTACAAAGGTTATGTAAAATGAAATCGAAGTGAATGGCGAAATTACAGAGATAGAAAAGTCTAGCAAATACGAGATACAAAATACACACCAGAATGATCTATAAAAGAGCAGAAATAAATGAAGAACTTCTTTCAGAGATTAAAAATAAACTCCGTCCAAACAGCCATGGAGGTCCAACGGTACCGACCGGCCGCCGTGTCATCCTCAGCTCACAGGCGCCTCTGGATGCGGGTATGGCGGGGCATGTCGTCAGCAAATAGCCCTCCTGGCCGTATGTCAGTTTACGAGACCGGAGCCGCTGCTTCTTAATCAAGTAGCTCCTCAGTTAGCCTCACAGGGGCTTAATGCACACCGCTTGCCAACAACGCCCGGCAGACCGGATGGTCACCGATCCAAGTGCTAGCCCAGTCCGACCGGATGGTCACTCATACAAGTGCTAGCCCAGTTCGACAGCGTAATCTGACGGGAACGGTTGTTACCACTGCGGCAAGGCCGTTGGCTTCTTTCAGAGACGCAGAATGTATTATAAAGCGCAGATCTTGCACCTAGAATGCGTTCATTACAAAACAACTCATGGAGAAAATATTGGGGTATAATAATGCAAGTTACATAGCATTTACAGAGGACAGAAAGGCGTTTGATCGAAAAGATAGACAACTTATCTGGAGCGTAATGGAAGAACGAGGATAGCCCAGGCATGTACACTGAGGTGACAATAGTCATGGGATAAGGGTATGCACACATTCAGATAGCGGCAATATCGCATACACAAGATATAGAAGGGCAGTGCATTGGCGGAGCACTCATTTGTACTTAGGTGATTCGTGTGATAATTGCCACACAATGGAAATCAACAGACTTTGAACCCAGAGAGTTGATTGGAGTTAGACGCATGGGATATACCATTTTGGAAATCGTTGGGGAAATCAATATTCAGAGATCCACAGTGTCAAGAGCGTGCCGAGAACACGATACTTCAGGCATTACCTCTCACCACGGACAACACAGTAGCTCACGGTCTTCACTTGACGACCGATAGCAGCGGTGTTTGCGTGGAGTTGTCAGTTCTAGCAAAGAAGAGACAATACATGAAATAACAGCAGAAATCAGTGTGGGACGTACGACGAACGTATCCATTAGGAGAGTGCGCTGGAGTTTGGCGTTAAGGGCTATGGTAGCAGATGTCCGACGCGAGTGCCTTTGTTAACATCACGACATCTTCTGCAGCACCTCTCCTGGGCTCGTGACCACATCGCTTGCACACTAGACGACTGGAAAACCGCGACTTTGTCAGATGGGTCCCGATTTCAGATAGTAAGAGCTGATGGTAGGGATCGAGTGTGACGCGAACACTAATAAACCATGGACACGGGTTGTCAACACGGCACTGTGGAACCTGGTGGTGGCTTCATAATGGTGTGGGCTGGTTTACATGGAATGTACTGGGTCCTCTGGTCTAACTGAACAGATCACTGAATGGAAATTCTTATGTTCTGCTACTTGGAAACCATTCGTAGCCACTCAGGGACGTCATGGTCCTAAACAACGACAGAAATTTTTCTAATGGCGATACATCATGTCACCAGGTCACAATTGTTCGGACTGAAGAACATTCTGGACAATACTAGCGAATGATTTGGCCATCCAGATCGCCCTGCATGAATTCCATCGAACATTTGTGGGACACAATCGAGAGGTCAGTTCGTGCACTAACTCCTGCACCGGCAATACTTTCTCAGTTACGGACAGCTATAGAGGCAGCAGTGCCCAATATTTCTGCAGGGAACTACCAACGTTTTTTTGAGTCGATGCTACGTCGGAACGCTGCACCACACCGGGAAAAAGGAGGTCCGATACCGTATTAGGAGGTTTCCCATGACTTTTTTTCCCCTCAGTGTATTTGTCGTACTGAAAGACGTGTATTTGAATTAGTCGAGATTTCAGAGGTGAGGTCGGGACCTAAGAGCGGAGAGTAAATTGCCGCAAATGAAACGATCAGTCATCATTGTCTTACATGTTTGCTGCTTCTATCGTGAAACGTCAAGATTTCCGAAATGATTGTTGAGCTGTGACCTAAGAGTACAGCTTAAATTTAGTTGCACATTCCACTCCACGTTATGTCATACGTTTTCATTATGCGTCGCGTTGATGTTTACTGAACACGGTTTGGTAGTTGGTTCCACCATATTACGCTAAGCTAGACGACGAGGAGATTTATTCCTACTAATCGCTCATCGCCCCCTAATATCCCCACCGTATTCTTCATTTAAAATACGTATTTTCCACTGAACAGAAGCTGTTGCTACCTATCTTTTAATCATTTTCATACTCAAAGACTGTAGTAACTGCTGAGTTATAGAAGTTGTGTTTAAATCCGAGCACTTATTTTCTGTGATTATTTTCCTTCTTGTAATAACAACTCAAATAAATTCGCCTTCAAGAGGATACTTCATTTTCCTTCCAGCTACTTGGTGAGCTTAACTTCAAACTGAAACGTCTCACACAGCACCAATGCTTCTCGACTATCGCTGAATAGCCTCAGAGGAAATGCCAGCTATGTTCGGTAAATTGTACCGTTCGCTCTGAGTGATAAGTCTTCTCATAAAATAGACGCATGTATCGAGCTAAGCAGAGACGAAACTCATGTACAGTGCTGTACAGTGTATCTTCCAGAGTTTACCATTTGCCTGACAGCACCAGCTAGTTGTATGAAAATGGTGTTTTAGTGTCTAGCAATAAATGTATTTTTTCTGTAAGATGTCTTGAGAACTGCACCATTTTGTATCTAGTTGGTCCTCTTCCCAAGACACATAAGAGTTATTTCTGCGTCACAGCACACAGAGGTATAATGACTAAAAAGTACAAACAGCTCCAAGGCGACTCTTGTATTTGTCGCGGACGAGAAGTCAAAAGAGCGTTTTCTAAGCGAGGATCCATGGCATTTTTCTGCCTGCTAGACAAAGCAGGTTGGTCGTTTCGAACATATTCGTTCTACTCAGTACCATTTACTGAGAGATGGTCCAATTTCTTGAAATGCAAGATCATCTTATTTATCATCTATGAAACATTTTTAGAATGTAATGGGACAATGTCTTCTTCAATGTTTATATTACTGTAGGCAGGGGACGAACTATGCGCATAACGTGAGAGAGCTGTTGGCTACATGGGTATGCTCACCGAATTTAGAATAAAGCTTAGCACGGAAAAACTAGTCCCTAACTGTAAAACGGTCTGCTGTTATCTTTTCATGCAGAATAAAGAACTTAAAAGACTTGTAACAATAACTGTGTTCAAATGAGTTGTCTTTCCTCTGTCTTCTCCGACCACTATTACTCTCATTAAGAGTCGATCACCTCACTTGTTACTCCGTCGAACGGTGAAACACAAATGTGGGGCAAAGTGTGGAAAATGAAAATTGAAATTGGGGTTTCTTCTTAACAAAATATTAAAAATAGAAGTTTTTCTGAGAAATTTGATACTTCAGGCTTAGTGATAAATATCTTGTTAAAGTTAAAATATGGTTATTAGATAAAATAAAATTTGACACACAGATGATTCATACATGATCAGTGTTAAATGTAGCTAAAGATTTTCTTATCTTGATCCATAGATTCCGTAGGATATTTCTCATACGGTTTTTCCACCATCTGAATGAATTATACGTTGAAACAAAATTATTTTTATAGTATATCTCCATTGTATCAAACTGTATGATTATTGCCGACCTTCGATAAAAATAAAAAACAGCGACCTTTTCATTAGGTGCGTAATGTCTGAAAAGCTTTTTAAATACCACTTCCAATCACAAATTTTGTGACTAGTAGCGGTATTTGAAACCTTTTCATATTTTTGAAACAATCACGGTCGATTAATGATCAACATGGCTTCAAATTATTGTGCAATGTTTCTTTTACGTTACGCTACAAATTAATTGATCGGAAATAATAGCTGTAGCCCTAAAATAATGAAACTGAACAAATAAGAAAGACTTTCCTTTACTTTTTCCTTCCCCTATGACTCATGACCAATACACGGACTAAATTTCAACTACTAGAGTTATCGAGGAAAATTGATTACACGTCCACGTCCCTACGACGAGCTGAGAATGTTACATTAGTCTTTCCTCATGTTGGAATGCGCAAAAATATCACCTACATTACGTATTTCGGGTGATTATTTTCGCTTAATGCCTGCTTCATTATGTCATCCGTATTTTTTTGCAAATGTTTTGCAAAGAAACAAAACCGAAATAACACCACTAATGAATTAAAAATGTCTACATATTGTAATCTACAATCATCACTTGATTGTAAGAAACATTTTATATATTTAAAAATATCTTGCCTATGCTTCAAACTATGTTCTACAGTCAATGTGAGGTATTACTGCAAAAGTTATCTCACGCTTGTCCGGAGAAAGAACACATATGAACACTCCGAACAAAATTTTTCAGATATAACTACAGGCAATATTTGATAGGACAAAAGAGATAAGTATCGAGTACTAATGGTCCGCAATATGTTCAGGCGGTTCCTGTAACTCTCGACAGACATGAAACATCCACGTAATTAAATTTAATTTGTCAGTATTCTTGAAGGAATGACGGCAAGCCAAAGTAAGCGTAAACTCAAAACGAAGAATTCAGTTCACCAGTGTTTCCGCTACACGAATACATCGGAGACTTGTAGCACTGCCTGTTCCGTCATCGCAGTTTTATTCCGATCTCTTCACTCGTATTCACCACGCATCTGGAAATAATGCGGCCAACGGGAGCTCATTGTAACGAACGTCGTTGGTTCTGAACAACAGAGATGTACCATTAATGTAGCAGTTAGCATTCTATTGCTGTAGACAATGTATAATTAGTTACGACCTATTAAGCTCGCATCCAGGAATTGTTTAATCATGTCCAAGGCGAACATCGACACTACTGTAGATGCATACAAGTGTTCTGCGTTCATCGATGGCTGAAGTACAATATCTAACGCAGAAAATGTAACTGTAATCCAAAAGCATATTGCTTTAGAGTAAGAGATGATAGAATCTGACATATGACTCAGGCTAAAAGCTTGTTGTTTTCATCTTTTAAAGTTAACTGGAGCAGTTACGACAACCGTTAACATAAAGAAAAGTTTTAGAGTAAATAAATGAAAGTACCATTAGCTAACTAATCAAGACAAAAATAGAAGTCATCAGAACTTAGAGAGGCCTGAAGAAGAAACGACAATGACAAACATGCTAACGCTCTGAAATCAGAGGTGAAACAGGATACATACGGCTACCTGTTATTATTTTGATTCTAGTGCTTTAAAATTGATCAGCAATAGAAAGGTTTTCATTCATTCATGATGATAACAAAAATTTATAGACAAGTTTCTAGTGCCATTAAATAACTTTGCTTTTTGGAGCCTTTTGTTAAAGTTAGATGCGTTTTAAAAACTAAGAAATGAAAGTAAAAACTTAGGTGGGAAGATTTTAAACGAAACAAAATGAAATCAGACATGACGTGAATTAATGAAGATGAGTTTAAGCAGAACATTTATGATATAATAGTGAAGTGAGTGTCGAAAAGAAGACAAAAACTATAGCAGTCGAAAATTGTCTGGTGTCTCAATGGAATTTACAATCGAGAAGGCGGAAGCAGAAAAAAGACAAGCCGAAGTTGGATGGTTCATTCCGTAGTTCAGAATGTGTAAGAAGTTACACTTGACACAAAATTCCTGGCAGAACTACACCTGTGTTCGAGAGCGTTTATTTGGCATCATATGACCAATGCATTTGTGTAACTGCTTGAAGACACAACACGACACAATGAGCCAACGGCGTGTAAACGTTATGGCAGCGGAAGTATCCCCAAGCGAGAATCGCAAACGTTTTGCTATCTGGGCACCAGTGATAAATTCGTCACGTATTCAGGAAGCATTTGTTGCATAGGAGGCTACATGTTAACTGGAGCCACAAGTAGTTCAACCAGATCCAGTCTCTCCTCTAGACAAATGAATTCCACGGTCTTGTAGACTGTATTAAAGACAGTCATTAAATGAAGAAATTAGAAGTGACACCAATCATCAAATTTCCTCTTCAGGTTCCACAATGCTCTACGTTTCGATCCCTCTGCTGGCATCTTCTTCAAGAGCCCCTAGGTGGGTGAACACTGTCAAAAGACAGTGTCACGTTCACTTATAACAGGCTATTTCTCAGCGCGTTTCCGAAGTGGAGTTACTGGGCTCGCGTCTGCTTTCAACGTATAAAACGTACGATGTAAGATGGAAAGTACCTGGCCTCCCTGCCTCGTCTTTCCCTTAGTACACACATCAAAAAAAGCTTTGCATCACTTCGGTTCCGTGATTTCCGGAACCTGTACAGAAAACTAGAATAGAGATCAACATAAACATCATTTTGTCTGGTTGAAGGCATATGCGATACTCATCAGTGAAGAGAACATGATGTCAATCTTGAGCGGTCCATTCGGCATGTTGTTGGCCCCATCTGCACTGCGATGCATGGTGTCGTGGCTGCAAAGATGGACCTCGCCATGGACGTCGGGAGTGAAGTTGCGCATCATGCTGCCTATTGCGCGCAGTTTGAGTCGTAACATGACGTCCTGTGGCTGCACGAAAAGCATTATTCAACATGGTGGCGTTGCTGTCAGGGTTCCTTCAAGCCGTAATCCGTCGGTAGCGGTCATCCACTGCAGTAGTATCCCTTGGGCGGCTTGAGCGAGGCATGTCATCGACAGTTCCTGTCTCTCTGTATCTCCTCCCTGTCCGAACAACATCGCTTTGGTTCTCTCCGAATCGCCTGGACACTTCCCTTGTTGGGAGCCCTTGCTGACGCAAAGTAACAATGTGGACGCGATCGAACTGCGGTGTTGACCGTCTAGGCATGGTTGAACTACAGACAACATGAGCCATGTGCCTCCTTCCTGGTGGAATGACTGGAACTGATCGCTGTCGGACCCGCTCCGTCTAATAGGCGCTGCTCACACATGGTTGTTTGCATCTTTGGGCGGGTTTAGTGACATCTCTGAACAGTCAAAGGGACTGTATCTGTAATACAATACTCATAATCGACGTGTATCTTCAGGCCTTCTGGGAACCAGGGTGATGCAAAACTGTTTTTGATGTGTGTATTTTCTCCGTGGAAGGTGTACGAGAAGAAAGACTATCGCTGTCACTTCAGTATATGCCCAATTTTCTCCAATTGTGACCACGTGAGCATTATGTGAGACAGAGTATAAATGAAATAATATGTTTCTTGACTCCTGCGCGAATACGGAGACTTAGAATTTTGTTGCTAAGGCTCTACGCGATGCACAGCGCTTTTCTTGTAGTGGCTCGAATTGGAGTTTGAGTAATTTGTGACGTTCTCGTGGTGACTAAGCAAAAAGTTAACAAAGATTGCAGCTCGTCTTTGAATTTTTATCTTTTCCGATGGAAAATGGAAATGTCGTGTGGCTAGGGCCTCCCGTCGGGTAGACCGTTCGCCTGGTGCAGGTCTTTCGATTTGACGCCACTTCGGCGACCTGCGCGTCGATGGGGATGAAATAATGATGATTAGGACAACACAACACCCACTCCCTGAGCGGGGAAAATCTCCGACCCAGCCGGGAATCGAACCCGGGCCATTAGGATTAAAAGTCTGTCACGCTGACCACTCAGCTACCGGGGCGTACATCTTTTCCGATAATCATACGCAGTTGATGGCTCCTAGATCAACGAACTGTACTTAGTCGTGCGAAAAAAGTTACTCTCCGACTAGCAGACGGAGATTGCTGAAGCAATAAAAGGTACTAAGCGATTGGGAAAAATTGCAGAATATTATAACTACAGGTTTGTATTGTTGACGTCAGTCTGTAGTAGAATTATCGAAAACGTTAAGCACTCACGCATTTTGACGATTTTAGAAAACGAAAATCTGTTTTACAAAAATCAACAGGGATTCTGCAAGCAGAGATCATCCAAATTACAGTGCGCTTTGTTCGTCCCTATAATTCAGAACGCATAGAGTAAGCGCCCAAGATGATGACTTGTTCCCTGATTTCTGGAGGGCATTCGATGTAGTTCTGCACTGTCATCTAGTGAACAACATACGAGGTCGATGAGTATCGGGCCAGATTTGTGACAGGATCGAAAACTTCCTATCAAAGTGAGCTCAACACGTTGTTCGTTTTCGGACGAAATCAACAGATGTAAATGTAATTTCGGGAATAACTCAAGCAAGTGCCACAACTTACATTAATGATGCAGTAGATAGTTTCTGAAGCTCCAGGAAGCTTTTCGTAGATGTTGTTGTCTATAGGTAAGCTGCAACGTTAGAAGACTGTGGCGAAATGCTGTAACAGTTGCGGGGAATCGATAACCGGTGCAGGGGTTGCCAGTTGACCCCGAAGGTAAATAAATGCGGGGGTATTGGGAGTGAATAGACGAAGAGGCCCATTACAGTTGGATTACGGTATTGGCGATAAATCACTGGAACAATAACAGTTGTTAAGATACCTCGTAGTAACTGCCCGGAGCGAACTAAAGGGGAGTGGCCACATAAAACTATCTGTAGGAAAAGCAGACGCCAGGCTGAGATTTATTCGAATATTATTAAGACATGTAATTCATCAACGAAAGAAGTAGCTCACAAAACATTTGTTCGACCGACTCTTGAGTATTATACATCAGTAAGGGAATCTTACCGGGTTAGCTTAATACGAGAAAAGGTGGAGAAGATCGAACGAGAGCGACGCGTTTCGCAATGGAATAGTTTAGTACGCTTAAGTGCGTTACGGAGGTGCTCGATAGAGTCCATCAGCTGACCTACAAGAGAGACGTTAAGTACCACTTAGAGATTTACTGTTCTGCGAATGTATGTTCTAAGAAGAGGAAGCAGTATTTTGTAAACCCTAGTCGCCAGTTTCGTAAAGGCCTCGTCGCTACCGCTATGGAGGCCGAGTTGCCACGGTTGTTACGGTAGGCCGAGTTTGTGAGTTCGTGAAACGGGTTCAGGTGCAGTACACCGCTGCGACAATTTCTTCCTGCCACCATTACACAGCCATGGTTACAGGATAAAAGAACGAAGGTTCTACGTCACTCCAACAAATTAGTAACAAAGTCACACAAATGAGTTAAATACGTACTTATCTTTGTGACTTGTCGAATAATGAAGTCTGCAACACTGCATGTAATGTAACACAAAAAAGGCTCTCAGTGGCTAAGTGCAAATAATCGCAGGTAAACTTCACGGTACATAGCAAATGCAATTTACAACAACTGTCTGTTCACTTCTAAGAGTTCACTAAATGACGTTCCCTGTCTAAGTCAGCCCTGGACACTAATCTGTAACCAAGTGGACGGGATCTGCTCTTCTGTCTTCCAGCTAGGCTTCTGTCCGTTATCGTACGGTCATTGGCGGCAAGTAGCCGAGGCGAAGTCGTATCTTCATCCTCAGCGCCGCCCGTGATGCTGGCGGAACTCGCGAAGTGGCGAGTCTCTATGGCATTGGCAACAGGCCGCATCTTTGCGCCTGTGGTGCCCTTGCCCTGACTGTGTCTTGTTCGGACGGCACAGCACAGTATACAGATAATGTGAAGGTTGTTGTTGCAGTAAGACGTTGGCTCCGACTTCGACCAGCGGAGTGGTACCATTTGGACAAAAAAGCCCTCCCACTAAGGTGACAAGCGTAACGTTGAACGGGGATTATGTTGAAAAACAGGATTTTGTAGCCAAAAGAATGGGGAATAATATGGTGTATTAGAATCCTGAATAAAACCGGTCTGCTTTCAGAAAAAAAGTGCTGCGTTACTTGCTGAAGGCGTATCGTACTAGAATCATACAAGACATGGTAAGGTTTCAAGATAGTCCGCTTGGACTCACTGGAGACTTCGTATGAATGGGAAAAAATCTAACGTGAATACTCACAAGTTTTTGCATCTCATGGGAGTATAAAAAATGCAGAAACATCTCCACTGGTCGGGACATGAAGGAAGACGTAGTCTCTAACATAGTCCAACTTCTTAAAAATTCAAAAACCTATTTTCATGGAGTGTTAAGAAAGTTCTTCAACCTCACTTGTATCATTGCAGAAGAGATCGTGAAGGTAAAATAACAGCACATACATAGTCACGTAAGCACTTATTTTTCCCTGCAGCGTCACATTTACGCCCAAGGTACCTATCCTGCAGCCTAGCGTCCCACACTATAAAAGGGGCTTGCACCAGAAACATTTAAAGTTGAGATGTGGTTGCTTTAATACTGTGATGTGGGACTTCTTATTTTATGTAGACTTCTGTGCATATATTTTCAGCAGAAAACCGTTACAAATTAATCATTTTTGGCATCATTACAGAACACAGCGATCGTGCTTAATATTTTAATGAAAATCGGTCCAGATCGCAATACATCTTTAATTCCTGCTGATTAAATATTTGTGCGGATACTGACTGCTTTCTATTAAAATAACTTGTCAGCAGGATTTGCAATAGATGCTGCCTTAGTTGAAAAAGCTAACAGAACATTTTTCGAAAAGATAGTTAATAAAAATTTCTTTCTGCTCTATAAAATTAAAAGAAGGATTAAAAATAATTTAATCGCAGGGTAGTGTATCTGTAAAATGTTTATTATTTAAAAAACTGATAAGTGCTTGGATTCCTTTCATTGGCACTTATCTCGTTTTTGCCGATACTTGCATGGCAGTTAGCACGTTCTGAGTTTTTCAGAATAAAGTATCATTTATGAAAAGGAACTTAACTTAATAAAAAAAATCCAATAATTGTGTGGCTATTATTGCAGACAGCGAGAAAAATGTTGTTGAGGTGTTTTCATTAAAATATTTGTGCCAAAACAAAAAAATTAAAAACTCAGAATCAGTTTCTTGGCACTTAGCCCGTTATCGATTTCCACTCTGCAGGTTCTAAATATTGTCCTTCTTCCGTAATTTTAACGAGGAGAAAATCTAGTTCACGGTCAAAGAGTCCACTTCGAGCCCTTTGCAACCCTCTTCAGACGAATGATCTAGAGTCGACCTGTGAAGGACGGGAGAATGATTGCGGGGGGGGGGGGGGGGGGGGGCACTAAGGTCAGATAATCTGTTGGTTTTCTGTTTTCTCGAGTTCTAGGTCTTCCTACAGTAGCTGTTTTCTCAGGGAGACAGTTTGCTTCGTTGTCTGTATCGGTGGTACATACCAACGTTCATTGCACTATGAGTTAACGGCAGAAACTTTCTTGCATTTTATTTAAGCCGTCGTTTCCATGCGCTCGAGAATGATATGGGGGAAACTATCATGGACTTTTCATCGTAGCACATACTCTATAAAAGTTAAAATAAGTCTTCCAGATTGGATACTGCTTGGCTCATAGTTTTCTTATCCGAGACTCAGGATAGCATCAGAAGAAAAATTCTGATTTATGTCATTAAACTTATCGTAAAATATTTCCACTTGTATAAATCACCATTAAGGCATATACTTTAGGGAAGAGAATGTGTAAAATGAATGTTATTTTGAAGTATTTTCGTATTATTGCTTGGCAAGTGAGAAAATTGGTCCACACTTTGAGGACATCATTCTAAAATATAGTAAAAATACCAAAGATACAAAACTAATTTGGACACTTTGAAGACGATGTTTTGCTGTCAAACCGATTTGTGAGATCACTAATTAACTCAGTCTGAAAGGTACTGGTTATTGACACTATTGTACTGAGTGCGACTGTCGGCATTAACAGTGAATGGTCATCTGTATATACGAGGGTTGTTTGAAAAGTTCTCGTAATCACCACGAGGGGTTAGCGTTAGCGCAACCAGTTGTTCACGTCATATTCATTGAACTGTTGCCTGTAAACACGTGCCACGCCAGTGTTCTTGGAAGAAAGCTGTGGCGGTGACGTTGCTCTGTTGGTAATCCCGCATAGTTATTTCCGAAGATGGAAAAAAATCGAGATTCGAGCAGTGATTAAGTACTTCGTAAAGAAAGATATGAATGCAAAGGAGATTCATGCCGATTTTCAGAATACACTGGGGGACTCTGTTCCTTCATAAGCAACTGTTGCCAGGTGGACAAATGAATTTAAATTTGGTCGGGAGAGCTTAGATGATGATCCGCGCAGTGGTCAGCCAAGATGTGTCACTACTCCAGAAATCATTTCAAAAGTGCACAAAATGGTCATGGAGGACCGCCGATTGAAAGGGCGTGAAGCTGCTCACGCTTGCCAGATTTCATCTGAAAGGGTGTGTCACATTTTAACTGAAGAATTAGAAATGAATAAATTATCTGCAAGATGGGTGCCGCGACTCTTGACGCTGGATCAAAAGCGCATGAGAATGGACGTACCGGAACAATGTTTGGCCCGTTTTAGGAGAAACGAACAAGATTTTTTGAGCCGGTGTGTGACCATAGATGAAACCTAGGTGCACCACTATACCCCAGAGATAAAACAACAGTCAAAGCAGTGGAAACATGCCGATTCTCCGCCACCCAAGAAAGCAAAGACAATTCCGTCGACGGGAAAGGTCATGGCATCAGTCTTCTAGGATGCGAAGATGATCTCCCCACTGGCCAAACAATTAGTGGAGGGTACTATACCAACCTCCTGGACAAACTTCAACAACAGATATGCGAAAAAAGATCAGGTTTAGCGAGGAAGAAAGTCATCTTCCATCAAGAGAATACGTGCCCGCACACATGTGCGTCACCATGGCAAAATTACACCAACTAAGGTATGAACTGTTGCCACCCCGCCTTTTTCACATGATATGGCTCCATTAGACTTCTGTCTCTTCCCCAAACTCAAAATTTTTCTTGGTGGACGAAGATTCACTTCAAACTAAGAATTGATAGCCGGAATTAACTATTTTGCAGGCCTGGATGGGGTCAAAGCAGTGGAATATCCTTCAGTGATGTAAATACTTTTTTTCTATTCCGTACCGAGAACTTTTCAAACCACGTCCGTAAATTATGCATACATGTTCTTTGTTGGAAGTTCTATAGGATGATCTGACACGGGATCGCACCTTGTCCTGCCAACTGACTAACGCGTAACATGATAGTTTTTGTATATGACTTTTCAGATCTACGTCCGGCTCACCAAAATTCTGTAATCCGAAACACTCAAAACACGTTCTGATATCACCAGCAGATACTGAAACTTCTGGTAATTATTTGACAGCTTTGAATTTGAATTCGTGTCTGGAGGTGTTCTTGCTCATATTGTGATAGGATGAGGCAAATCGTAAAATGTGCAGAAGCGCGTATTACTTTTACTACACTTCGCTCACTTATTTGATGATGAACACGTTCACCAATGTTCGTTTTGAGAATAACAGGACGTGGAGGACAAATACTGCTGAGGATAGAACGGCAGTATTAGCTGCAGGCTTAATTAACAAGTTGCCGACTCGGATACACCGGCGACTGTTTGCTCTCGCCTCTTTCCCTTTGAGCATCTCCGTGCAAAGTTACACAGACGACCTGCTGCGGCAGCTGTGGGAGTTGACTTTTAAGGAATTTGTCAGTGGCTTCCTGGCACGGGCTCCTCTTTGAACTGCGCTGCTCACAGACTACGGTGTGAAAAGCACTCTGCCTGTAATGTAGGTAAAAGGAGAAAAAATTGCCATATGTGTTACAAGAAACACAGTGGTGCTTTCAGAATTAATAACCATAAAAATATCTACAAAAGGTAATCAAGTATAAAGGGATATGTAGACATGGAATGAAGTTCACATCAGCTTCACCGCATTTAACACAGAAATTAGAACAGAAACCTAGACCTGATGTTGCCACTTTAAATATTTCAACAGTATCCCCGAACGAAATTTTAGCAATCAAACCGAATTCTTATGTCAGCGTAATTTCAGGAACATTTCGTACAAACGTTTCCCTTGAAAAGCCAAAATCCCACAACTATAGACATGCCCGATATTCAACTCAGCACGTATAACTCTAAGAAGTTAAAAGTTCATAACAGGTAAACGACTATAATGTTAGTCTTTGTCTCATTTGCTTAAGAATCTGCACTGCGTTAGCGCGTGAGGAAAAAAGCTCACAGTAATACATGAAAACAGCGCAACAGCATGGATAATACCCGATCTTTAAGCGTGTATCACTGCTATAAGGGTCAGTCCATAGATTATCTTCGAAAATAATTTAGCGCTAATTGTATGACAAGTTTCGTGCCCAAATGTGGTGTTTTCCTGTGTTTCCCGCGCTTCCCATACACAAACTTGTAGACAGGCTCGACATTTGCACGGCTCACCAAAGAACAACACAGCTACATTCTGCGCACCCCCATCCACTATCTCCCTACTCCCAGCGACTTCATGCTTTAGTGCTTCGTGGTGTTAGCGGGGCACACAACATGACTACTTTGGCAGTGACAATTTTTGCCACCGTTCTGTTGATATTCCCGTTGCTGTTTTCAAGGCTCTATGTAGTTAAGCTTCATTAGGCCGTCTGTTCTGACAAGCTTAGTGAGAGGTAACGATTTTTTCTTGGTGCAGCAACTGCGAGACCCTTCTTAGATTTCTTTCGTTGGGTGAGATCAAGCCCACAGTTCTGCTATTGAACTTTGGAATACTGCAACGACATTTGTTCCCTGTGGTTTTAAGTAACCAAAACCATAGCTATTATAAAAATAGATGGACATATATAGTATGTATGCATGTGTGTATGTTCCACATCTCCTGGACCGATTTCAACCAAATAGATAGCACTGCTGTGGTGGGGGTGGGGGTAAGAACCACATACCTATAAGAACCACATACCTATTTAATGGGTGGAATTGGGAGTGAAAAGGTAGTGTAGCTCATGAAGTGCTAATTTGCACACTCTATTCATCCAGTATTTGAGAATGAGAGCAGTTACTGACTTGCAAAAATTTTACACACAATATAAAATCTGTATGAAACTTTTCCTCTCTGACAACCCCACAAAATGACGAAAGGAAAAAAGTCTATCGCTTACTACATTTTCGCTGCTCAACAGTAAAACTGCAGCATCAGGCATGATATTTTAAGTTATTACTTCTTTATTCATGAGACATCTTGCAGACAGCGTTCACTTAAACCACTGGATGTACGTGCAAAATTGTATCATTGTACGTCACGTGTTCAGGGGTCAATGGACAGAGACAGGGAAGAGGAGGAAATAGAGACAGGAGGGAGGGGTAGATGGACAGAGGGAGGAAAGAGGAGATGGACAGCAAGAGGGGGCGTGGGAGATGGACTATGAGAGAAAGAGGAGATGGACAGCGAAAGGGGGAGTAGGAAATGAAGAGTATGAGGGAGAGATAGAGAGGCAGAAAGAGAGGAGGGGTGGAAGAGGTGGAAAGAGGGAGAAGGAGCAGATGGACAGAGAGGGCGGGAGCAGATGGTCAGAGAGAGTGCAGCAGAGGAACAGAGAGAAGGTCAGTAGCAGATGGACAGAGAGAGGAAAAAAGGTAATAGACTTGAGGGGGGGGGGGAGGAAGCGGAAAGAGAAAGGGGGCAGAAGAGGAGGAGGGGGAAGGAGGAAATGCGTTAATGGAACTGGAATAAATACAAACTGAGCTAGTTCCATATTACAAATGACTCGGCAAGTCACAGACTGCAGTGAATCACGTAGCTGAGATACAGCACTACCTCTTCTTGCCGCGCAGTGAACCTCTGCACCGAATACAAACGAATCTTGGAGCTCCAGAAGCTGCACAGTCCCTCTTTCGACTACATCCCTAATACACGATTACGTATAGGGACCACCAGGATTTCAGAAGGGTGCGCGAAAACTCCAAGTCATACAGAAATACATGTCAGTGGACAGACCATCTCTCCAAATTTTCAACTCACATTAGATGTGCACAATATGAGCACCGTTCGTGACGCAGCAGGCGTCAGCACTTTATAATCACTGACAATTGCCTGGGAAGGTGCGACAGTAACACGCTTCGGGAATGTGTTCATTGGATTGCCTATCTGCAGACGCAAACTAATTCGCTGCGACAATACGGATTGAATGATTTGTCAGCATGCTCCATAGTGCAACTACGCAACGGCGCCTCTTACGATTCGCATCTTGGAGAGATGCTCTATTCACTGATACGTCTCATTTTTCTGTGTAGTTTTCGCGCAAGTCCAGAGGTACTTAAAAATCCTGTAGAAATGCTTTTGTCTTTTTGTAATACCGAGCAACTGTTCTCTCAAATACGTATCTGAGTATCTTAACTGATCCCCTATTTATTTTCATCATCCCACTGCAGTGCTTGCCCGCGCAGTTCATATCGCGTCTGAAGAAAGTCTCAGAAATTACGTACACAATGTCAGAACGATACATTGGTCTTAGAAATGATATAAGCTTGCAACCTTACAATTTTCACTTTAAGTTCACTCTTTCTTCACTTTTCTAACGAACATAGGGAAAGGAGGAGGAGGACATAAGTGTTTAACGTCCCCTTAACGAATAGAAGCAGCTGTCTATTGAACAGGATAATACAGCAATTATTTAACATTTCTGCCAACGCCCACGTTTTCCGCATTTTCCTTTGCCTGGAGCGATGAGGTAATGCTGCTATCAGGCATCGTTTTTGACGAGCTAGAACATGAAAAAAATCTTGGTCTCTGTAAGACACATGTCATCATAGCGTATGAGCTATAGAAATTCCTTTATCTATTAGCGTTAGCACCTCTTTCTCTTCGTGATGAAAGGCAGGAAAAGGAACAAACGTGGTCTCGGGACTATTTTCGAATTTCCTGTTTCGTCTACATACTCTCTGATACAGAAACTGTCTGAAACTGTTACAGCGATTATATAATGTATTCAGGGAACAAGGACGCGTCCATCAATACATTCGGTTGGCATTGTCAATAAAATTCTTCTGAGTCTGCGACCGCATTGTCAGTGTGTAAAACTTCCGACGTTTCGGCCACTATTGCAAGTGGTCTTCCTCAGGACGGTTCTCTTGCTAACTCGTACCTATCCTTAGCCGCAGCGGTGAAAGCTGTCTAACGTTTCTGTACACTTACTGCCCATACTGACTGTGACAACGGCCGCAGAAGCCTACGCTTACATTTAATGTGCCGTTGTCAGCCGGTTGCTCCCCATGGAGGCAGGCTAGGCATGGTTGCTAATTCTGCACACTGCCAAGTGTCTACTAGCACACTTTAAACCAACATCTGATACTATCAGTCAAAACCGTTCCGTACATTGCCCTATATTTAATTACTACATTTCCTATTACGAAATTGAACTATCATTGTCAGCAGAAGTTGTGAGAATGCTTTCTGCCGTCGCCTCCTTGACGTTTATATAGCGTAGGAACATAAGCGTCATTTTCATGGTCACGAGTGACTTATTCGTGGTTTCTGACGTTTGTGATAAAAATTTTTAGGTCAAGAAGCCATACTTTCCAGCCTACAGTATTACGTTGACATGTTCGGATGTTTTTAGTAAATGAACATATTTTATATTACGTTAGCGAGAGAAGTTACAAAAATTTTTGAAACATTTGGAAATACTGTCTGTTTTCATCTCTGGCATGCAGCTTCATTTCGTAGTGCTATGATATTCCGAAAATAATATGTCAGTATTTAAGGTTGAATAACAAGCACACTGTTTTTGTTCTATTGATTTTTATTTCAATTTCGTTTACGACTTACTAGGTCTTCTTCAGGAAACAACTGACTGGCGTCTGGAAGGGACACTGGTTCTTACGAAATCAAACATCATAGGCAAAGATACAATCAGTTGCTTACAGTAATAGTTACTATTAAAATCAGTTTTGATCATAGATTTATTTATTCTGTCCAGAGACGTCATCCAGCGACGCTACAGAGCTATAGGTGCTGGCGCCTGTTAGTGTACGTATGTAAAGGGTGATTCCGTGGTGATGTCACAAACTTTGTATGGTGATGGAAAAGGATGAAAGTATCAGTTTCAGGTAAGGGTCCTGAACTGGAAACGAATGAGTTTAAAGTTATAAGCGAAGACCGTTATGATACCCCTGACAGTGGAATACGTGTAATGGTGCTGTTGTTGCTAAGAGTGGAGGGTAGGCAACTTGCGGAGGCGGTAGCGTGGACCAAAACAAGAGATAATGTCTGGTAATCATGGGCTCGAAAATGCATACCTGAGGAGCTATGAGCACTTGTCCGTCCTCACTAGTGTGGAAGACATCACTTCCATTGAACAGGTGCTCATAACTCTCAAGGTACACATTTGGGAGCCCATGTTTAATGGACGTCTTTTCTTGTTTACATTTCCGCTTATAACTTTCGACTCATTCGTTTCCGGTACAGGGACCCTTATTGATAATTTATCCATCTCCATCATCCTGGAAAGTTTGTATCATCATCACGGAATCACCTTGTATATACATACATTTACAGGCAACGGCGCGTATAATTTTTACGCTTTGTGGCGTTGCTGGATGATGTTTCTAGACTTCGGTTCACGTGTAAAACTGGATCTACTAAGTCCCCTTTTCAATCTCTAGAAGTGGTAACATGAATTGTGAAACATCCTGTGTATTAAGTTATGTACAGGGTGAGTCAAAAAGAAAGATACATGCTTAAAAACGCGATTTAGTGATTCTGAACAAAAAACTTCGTATAGGCATTGGCCTATTCCGAATGGTTTCTAAGGTACAACACACTTCATCTACATTGTTATTTATTGTCTGTATTATTCAAACATTGTCATTATTTACAACGCACCACGGAAGTAGTGAAGAGGACGTTGAGACGAACAATTTGGTGCATGGCATTTGTGACCTATCAAGTCGGGGAACTAAGAGGCGTGTTTTTTAAGTAAGTGCCGTTTTGAAATTTAAAAAAAAATTAAAAAAATGATGTGCTAAGATATCTCAATAATTTTATTTTTACATGAAAGCCTGTACCTTAATCTACTTTTCTACATAATTTCCGTCAATATTGAGGCACTTGTCATAATGTTGTACCAGTTTTTGAATACCTTCCTCATAGAAGTCTGCCACTTGACTTGTTAGCCACTGCATCACCACTGTTTTGACGTCGTCATCGTCTTGAAGACGTTGACCGCCCAGGTGTTTCTTCAAGTGCAGGAACAGACGGTAGTCACTGGGCGCAAGATGGGGGCTGTACGGAGGATGACCTTGAGTTTCCCATCGAAAAGATGTGATGAGATCTTTGGTCTGATTCGCCACATGCGGACGAGCATTGTCTTTCAGCAAAACGATGCCCTTGCTCAACTTCCATGGACTGTTTCTTTGATTCTGGTGTGACGTATGCCACCCATGTTTTATCGCCCGTAACAATTTGGCTTAAGATATCATCACCGACGTTGTGGTACCGCTCAAGGAAAGTCAATGCACTGTCTAAACGTTTGGTTTCGTTCACATCTGTCAACATTTCCGGCACTCAAAGTGCGCACAATTTTCGGTAATTCAAGTGCTCGGTCACAATGCCATACAAAACACTACGAGAAACATTAGGAAAGTCATCCCGCAAGGAGGAAATCGTAAAGCGTCTGTTTTCTCTCACCTTATTGTCCACTTCCTGCATCAAACTTCCATTAACGACCGAAGGACGCCCACTCCGTTGTTCATCATGCAAATTTGTGCGGCCATCTTTAAATACTCTCACCCACTTTCTTACCATTCCATCACTCATAATGTTTTCTCCGTAAACTGCACAGATCTCACGATGAATATCGATCGCTTTTAGGCCTTTAGCTCTAAGAAATCTTATAACAGCCCGTACTTCACAGTCGGCGGGACTCACGATTATCGGAGGCATCTTAAACTCTCAGTACACAACGTAAACAAGGAAGAATCAGACTGCAATGGCGTCAGTGCATAGAGTAAGGTACAGGCTTTCATGTAAAAATAAAATTATTGAGATGTCTTAGCACGTCTTTTTGTAATTTCAAAGCGGTACTTACTTAAAAAACACGCCTCGTATCTCAAATTGGCCCAAGAAAAACTACCTAAGCATGCGGTATGCGCGTCGCGCTAGCTCTCTACGTGCAAAGTACTAGTCGTAGAGAAAAAATGAATACGGTCTTTTTTGTATGAAATTTAATGCAGTTTAATTTTGTACTGCGACACTTTTTCACTGGAGGATGTGGTTTTCGAGTTATTCAAGAGAAACATACAAAGGTGATATTGAATGTGTTGTATCTTGGAAACCACTCGGAATAGGGCATATCTCCATATGAAGTTTTTCTTCAGCATCAGTAATACTGACTGTCACCCTTCGAAGCATGTTCCTTTCCTCCTGACTCACCCCATATGCAGGGTGTTTGTTTGGTGAGATAACTAAATATCTCGAAACCGCATAACAGGAGTGTTGTCGGCTTTGTAGTAACTGAAAAGAATAAGTATCACGTAATCCATATTGAGGATAATGTTTTAATACGAGCAAACTAAGTAACTCGAAAACGACGCACCGTACGAAAAAAACGCTCTAGGTGAAAATTTAATATTAGTAAAGGGAACATCTGCGGGTGCTAGAACTGGTCGTCTCCCACTCACCCTTCCTGAGTGGGTGGGGTCGACTTTGTATTTTGAAATGAGAGTACCTCCCTATTTTTACCGTATATTTGGATTCTACGCCAAAAAATACGTATGGTTTACTCAAACCATCGTTCCTAATTTGTGGTAGATTGAGCTCTAATCGTGCTCAGAGCCATTTGAACCAAATATCAAATGGTTCAAATGGCTCTGAGCACGATGGGACTTGACTTCTGAGGTCATCAGTCCCCTAGAACTTAGAACTACTTAAACCTAACTAACCTAAGGACATCACAGACATCCATGCCCGAGGCAGGATTCGAAGCTGCGACCGTAGCGGTCGCGCGGTTCCAAACTGTAGCGCCTAGAACCGCTAGGCCACTCTGGCCGGCCGACAAATATCAAGTGTGACTGTTTTTGCAATTGAGAAGCGACGCATCTGACTCTACATTTCATTTACGACGTAAATGTAAACATTTTTGTCGTAACGGTAGATATTGGTGCTCGAAATTTACTTTAGTGTTGGAGATTTAATTGTAGAGCGTAAATAACATGGCTAGGTATTGACGTTTCTGGCAACAAGGCTACTTCTATGGTAACTTAGTTTTTTTTCCCTCCAAGGGGTTGATTGTGATGAGTCCACAAACCATCGGAATGCTTGACTTCGGTGGCCGCCGTCGAACCCCATCATCACAGTGACTGTTTTCGGTGAGTGTTTCCATCTACCGCCGTAGCTCTCGCGCTGGCCGCTACGCGGCTGACGGCTGCATATAAACCATAACCATTGTAATAAGGCGAAATGTCCGTTAAATGATAGTGACAGGCGCACCTGCCATGGACACTCACCGAAATCAAGCACCCCAATGGTGAGAGGCAAGGGGATTCACCGAAATTTCCGGTGGGAGAAGAAAGCTATTGCAGCTACGTCGCCGGCCGCGGTGGTCTAGCGGTTCTAGGCGCTCAGTCCGGAGCCGCGCGACTGCTACGGTCGCAGGTTCGAATCCTGCCTCGGGCATTGATGTGTGTGATGTCCTTAGGTTAGTTAGGTTTAAGTAGTTCTAAGTTCTAGGGGACTGATGACTATAGATGTTAAGTGCCATAGTGCTCAGAACCATTTGAACAGCTTCGTCGTTGTTCCTCGATCACTCAAAGCGTAGCTTCTAACCAGACATTGATACGGCTGACCGTACTGTAATCTACAACCAAATTTGCAACACGAAAGTAAATTTCGAACTTCAGTATCAACAGTTAGAACGCAAAGGTTTACATTTACATCTTAAATGAAATGTAGAATCAAATGCGTCGATTCTAAATTGCAAAAACAAGGATACAGAAACTTCTTTATTTAAATGTGTGTGTCTGTACTTAAATTTCTGAATGACTGAGAAGGTGAAATTTCTGCGTTATTTGATTCTGGAACAGCTGAGTAAACCTGAACCTACTGAGCGTACTTTCTCTTTACTTTTTCTCGTCATGCCATGGCTAATCCACAATATTCTAGCGCAACGCAATCTGACTGCTCAAAAAAAAAAAAAAATCACAACCTGACTTCAGATAATTAATACAAAAGAATGGCCATGAATAAGAAGCAATCCTGACAATAACCCATACATTTCATTAAACACTTACCTCACAAAAATATTCATTACGCGAACGACTGCAATACAGCGAGCGTCAATACTGCCAGCTAAATAAAAGATTCTAACTACTAAAACCACTAACTACTAATAGGCATTTGGTTAGCAAAGGAAAGATTTTGTTGCAAACCAAATAATGTATTTTTTACCTTAAAAAAGAGACATCCAGTTCAAACACGAATATAAATCACCATTGACATCTAATACAAAGGTATATAATCATGAATAATATTCAATCTCCAAGTCGGACAAGTACAGATCATTAACCTACGCTAACACTTCAGACCTCTACCCTCCATCAATGCTAACTTCTCACGTCTAACATCCATCACTGCTGGCTGTTCACCTCCAACTGCTCAACAGTACTTCCATTACTGCTGGCGGCTAACTTCCAACTGCCGAACAGTACTGCCGATTAACTTCCAACAACGAGTCCGATCAGCCACAGAGTCTCACAGATCCAATGCAAAGCGTTACACAGCGCTGCCAACTTACAACACTTGGTATTTGCCGATTACAGCTCAATCTACCACAAAGTAGCAACAATGGTTGGAGTAAATCCGACGTCTATTTTGGCGTAGAATCCGAATAGGCAATGAAAATGAGAGGTTTCCATTTGAAAATACAAAGTTTACCCCACCTAGGTAGGAGGAGTAGTTAGTGTGGTGTCACCGCCAGACACCACACTTGCTAGGTGGTAGCCTTTAAATCGGCCGCGGTCCGTTAGTATATGTCGGACCCGCGTGTCGCCACTGTCAGTGATTGCAGACCGAGCTCCGCCACACGGCAGGTCTAGAGACACTTCCTAGCACTCGCCCCAGTTGTACAGCCGACTTTGCTAGCGATGGTTCACTGACAAAGTACGCTCTCATTTGCCGAGACGATAGTTAGCATAGCCTTCAGCTACGTCATTTGCTACGACCTAGCAAGGCGCCATTATCAATTGCTATTTATCTTGTGACGCATGTACCGTCAGACCGATGTTCACCAATTATGGATTAAAGTTAAGTATTCCAGAAGCTATGTACTTTTTTTACTAGACTCAACTCCTTTAACTGTTCCAGACCTCACGCCAGCCTGCGTGAGCTTAAACGCATGCCTTTCGGCTATCTCATAGTGGCTTGGCTGTCTTGCCAAGACACAACAGTTAGGACGTGAACAGTTGTAGCGCAGACAGATGCCCCCTTCAATAATATTAACTTTTCACCTAGAACTTTAGTTTTTCGTACGATGCGTCGTTTTCGAGATACTTAGTTGTCTCAAGTTAAAACATTCCCTTGTATATGCATTATGAGATAGTAATTCTTTTCAGTTATTACAAAGTCGACAACACTCTTGCTTATACTGTACACAACTATGTCATGGCTAAATTACGAATCTACAATTTTACATCTCTACTCAGAGAGTCCCCTAATGCTGTATGGCAAAGGGTTATTTCACTAGTACTGTCATTTACCACCTCCTCCGTTCCAGTTGCAAATGATGCACGGGATGAATGATTGTCAGTATGAACTCTAATCTCCCTAACCATGCCGCCATGATCTTTTTGTGAGATATACGTAGGAGGAGACAATACATTGGTCGACTCTTCCGAAAAAGTACTGTCACGAAATTTCAACGGCATAGCCCATAGTGGGGCACAATGCCTCCCTTGTAACGTGTGCTGCTGGAGTTTGGTATTCATCTCCGAGAAGCTTTCGCGAGTACTGAACGAACCTGTGACAAAACGCGCTGCTCTTCTTTTGATCTTCTGTATTTTATCTATCATTTCTTTGCGGTAAGAGTCCCACACACGAGCTGTGGTGTTACCGCCAGACACCACACTTGCTAGGTGGTAGCTTTAAATCGGCCGCGGTCCATTAGTACATGTCGGACCCGCGTGACGCCACTTTCAGTGATAGCAGACCGAGCGCCACCACACGGCAGGTCTAGAGAGACGTACTAGCACTCGCCCCAGTTGTACCGACGACGTAGCTAGCGATGCACACTGACGAAGCCTCGCTCATTTGCAGAGCAGATAGTTAGAATAGCCTTCAGCTAAGTCAATGGCTACGACCTAGCAAGGCGCCATTAGCCTTACATAGGTTGTATCTAAGGAGTCTCACTTGTATCGTCAATAGCGATGTACCAAGGATGGATTAAAGTTAAGTATTCCAGCAGCTACGTACTTTTCTTTATAGAGTGTATTTCGGTCTCCTCAAACCACACTGTGTCGGCACTTCTGTCGACACATCACGAGCTATGTTCGAATGTCGGTCTAACAAACGATTTGTAAGCTGCCTCCGTTGTGGGTGGATTACACTTCCTGAGAATGCTTCCACTGAATCTCAGTCGGGCATCTACTTTTCCTTCGGTAGCTTGTATATGGCCATTCAACTTTAAATCTCTGCGTACACGTACTTCAGTACGTTTTAATGGATGTGACTGCTTCCAGCGTCTGTTCGGCATTCGTATAATCCTACAGTAATGGGCTTTTACACTAAGTATGCGCGATATATTACATTTGTTTATATTTGCACCAAGCGTCGATTGTTTAGTTACACGACGCACCGCTGTGTTAGCCATATTTCATCTAAACACGGAAGTGAATAGAATGTAGACGGAGTGGAATATATTTTTCAGCTGGAGGAACGTAGTCCTTCTAAAAGCATACGCAGAATTTCTACACCTATCGATGTTCTGCATCCAAGGATATGCCTGTATTCTTATCATTTACAGCACATTCACACCTTTGAGAAGATGCAGACAACTGGAATTTTGTCGTTGGCTAATTGCAAACCACAATTTCTACTATTTTCTGATAAAGCCAGCTTGAGTCGTGACGGTTCCAACAACACTCGTAACTCACAGTGGTGGTCCAATGAAAAGTGATCTGCCTTTGTGGAGAAACTCTTCAAGAATGCTTCTCACTAAATATGTGGTGCGTTATGATAGACAACTGGTTGACAGGCCCTATTGTGTTATCGCTTCATCTCACAGGTCTCCAATATCTAGGCTTTCTTGTAATTCCGGCACCATTAGAAGAGGTTCCTTTGGCTGCAAGGACGAGTATGTCCTTCGAGACTGGCGAGACCCCTGCGTATTGTTACAGCGGAAGATGGATCGGCAGGAACGTTACGTTTCTTGACCACGAAGGTACCCTGACCTAATCCCTTTCAAATTTTTGCATGTGGGGATGGTTGAAAGTCTAAAACAAAAAGTAAACACGAGATTCGAACTTGTCGTTCGGATTATGCACAGCGCTGTACCCATGAAGGACTGCCAAGAGGGCCTCAGAAGAACATTGTGTTGTATTGTCATGAGAATTCGAAAGTGCGTTGACGTCGGAGGTAGAATTCATGAAAATACACTTTGTACTTAATCATTTGCCTTTGCTTAACACTTTCTGTGAGAATCTGTTTGGATTAAATTCTCCTATACCACTCTGACCAAAATAAATTAGACAAATGGTATAGCCGGCCGGGGTGGCCGAGCGGTTCTAGGCGCTACAGTTTGGAACCGCGTGACCGCTACGGTTTCAGGTACGAATCCTGCCTCGGGCATGGATGTGTGTGATGTCCTTAGGTTAGTTAGGTTTAAGTAGTTCTAAGTTCTAGGGGACTGATGACCTCAGAAGTTAAGTCCCATAGTGTTCAGAGCCATTTGAACCATTTGAACATATGTTATAAGGAATGTTTCACTCGAATTTATCTATATTACCACCTACTGAAATACGAGGGTTGGAACTTAAATAGTGGCAACTATTTATTTGTAACCGATACAAAGGAGTTACATGTTTGCCGCTGTTAGTACTCTTCAAAGTAGTCACCAGCGATGTGGAAGGCGTAGTATACCGTTAGCAGAGTCTGTTCTGTTGATGGTGAGAATGGAGCGGTCTACTGCCTGTCGAATCTCTGGGACAGTTCTGAAGCGAATGACACGAAGTGATTCCTTCACCTTCGGAATCAACTCACACCGGGGAGTATGGTGGATGGTACAGTACTTCCCAGTCCCATCGACCGAACAGAGCAGGCACAACTTGCGCTGTGTGCGCCCGCGCATTGTCGTGCAAAATGATGGGTTGCGCAGAAAGTGTCGCCGCTTCTTTCGCGAAGCTGGTCGCAGGTGATGCTCCAAAAACGAATAGTAATACTGTGCATTGACGGGCTGCCATGGAAGAAACGTAATGCGTTAGGATAACACCATCGGTGACTGATGACCTCAGATGTTAAGTCCCGTAGTACTTAGAGCCATTTTGAACCATTTTGATAACACGATCACAGTCGTACACAAGAATCACCATAACTTTAGACCTCTTCATTCCCAACATCAATAGAACAGGCTCTACTAACGCTGTACTACGCTTTCCACATTGCTGGCAACGGGTTCTACACAACGCTGTTGACTACTTTGAAGGACAGTGACAGGTGGAAACATGTAACTCTTTTGTATCGGTTGTGAATAAATAGTTGCCACTATTTAAGTTCCAACCCTCATATTTACTGTTCCTCCTGGAACACCTTGCATGTGTCCATGATATACAGGTTGATTAAAAAAAAAAGGTTTACAAACTGACATGGCTAATCGGGCATACAACAAGGAACAGTAGTCACATAGGAACCGCGGTTGTAAACGCCACGAGAGGGCGCTACGGTCACGAGACCGAAGCTTCAAAGCGAGTATCCGCTTCTCCGATTAGGCTGCGTTGTCACTCGAGGGTGAGATGAATGTTCGCAACCTGCATACGTGGGCGGATGTGAACACGCATGCTGCACGTACGCATGCCTCACAACGCAAACTTACCCGTAACGTGTGGACTGGCATCATCGGGCCTACATTCTCCCAGACCGACTTGATGGTCGCATATATCTCGTATTCTTGCGAGAGGTTCTGCCGGACACGCCGAATGATGTTCCCATGCCGATTCGTCGCTACATTCGATTTCAGCACGACGGAGTCACCGCGTATTTCAGCAGACGAGTGAGGGCACATATGCAGGAAACCTTTCGCGGCTGCTGGATTGGTCGCGATGGTCAAGTCGCAACGCCACCACGATCACCCAGTCTGTCCCAAATCGATTTTTTCCTGCGGGGGTGTCTCAAGGGCCTTGTGCATGAAACACCTGTTACTTCGCCGGAGGACCGTGTACAGTTGCAGCGACTTCCGTTTCAAAGGCAACAGTTTACTGTCATCTGTTTTTGCCTCCAGTGGTTACTGTCGGCGTCTGCCTGCTTTCTGCCAGTTACGGTTATGTGGTGCCTTCTCACTTCGTTATCACCATACCACGGCTGTTTTGTAGTCTCGAACATCTCCAGCCGCCTTGAATGAAAGTTATCTGCTATTTCATTTCATTCTCCCCAAACCATTGTGCTTAATATTATACAGGCTCATTCCTTGATGAGGTTACAAACTTTCAAGGATGGTGGAGAAGGAGAAATGTATCAGTTTGAGTTAAGGTCGTGGTCCGAAAACGACCGATTCATAAAATATAAGGGAAAATCGTCCTGATGCATCTGACAGTGGAACACATGTAGCGGGTCTCCTATTGCTAAGACTGTATAGTGAGCAAATTTTGTGGTAGTATGGGTAAAAAAGAAGTAAACATCGCCCCTAAAATGCATACCTTGACAGCTATGAGCACTTTGTTGATCTCCCCTACTATGAAACACATCTCTTCCACTGAATAGGTCCTCATAGCTCTTAAAGTATTTATTTTAGGATCAGTGTTTCATTAACATTTTTTCCTTGTTTTGATCATTATTACCTAACACTTCTGAAAGTTACCTACCCTACAATCTTACCAACAACAATACCTGCATATGTATTACACTGTCAGAGGTTTCAGAACGATTTTCGTTTATAATTTCGAATCGGCTACTTCTGAACCAGGGACCCCTAATCTAAATTGATACATTTACCCTTCTCCATCATTCATAAAAGTTTGTAGGACCAACATGGAATCACTCTCGTAATATACAGTGCCTCCTTGGCAGGTACTTGCTTCGTCGTTTCGCTATCTTCACATCCCCATAGTTGCTACTAAGGTATTCCGACTTCCTCACATTTACCATCATATGGTGGTACGACTTGTAATGGTCTCTGGATGTTTTTTCTGAGCTGCGCTAGGACCATTGGGTCAATCGCTAAAAAAGCTCAAGAGCTTATAAAAACGCTTTACGCATCACACTGTGTTACCAAGATGGGACCTATCTTTCCTCTACAAGCTTGACAATGCAACTGTCCACAAAGCAAGAACCAGTCATGCTCAGAGCCTCGCCTTGAAGTCCACCGAACATCTGCGGGATGAATTATTGTCCCGATGGTCTACCGATTGATTCTCTCAGACGCCGACGGCAATTTTCCATTTGCTTCCATATTCCCGGTCTTCAGTCTTATTATAAACATAGAGGAAAATCCGCAGGATTCATAATGTCTACGGCTGGATTACAAATTTTATTTTATGTTACCTCATGACCGCTTTCGGATGGTCGTTCACGTTCAAGCGGCCCGCAATTATAACAGGAACATGTAGTTCTGCACTAAAAGTAAAATCACACCAGAAAATTAGAAAGACATAAAATAAAATGTTTGTTCCAGCCGTATAGGTTATTAACTAGCGGGATCTATTTCAATATTTAGAAGAAATCCTTTCCAGCAGGTAGAGCAAATGAACGTTCTACAGCCTTCGCTATTCATACGAAGCGTGTTTAGAAAAATGTTGAGACACATTTAGCCATACAGTGCACATCAACTGCACTCCACCGTAAATCAAGAAGAGTTCATTCTTCTACGCTATTCTTATTCTATGAAAGTTACGCAACTCATAATATGACGTGTCCTTTACTCTCTTACATCACTGTAGCCATTTTGGGTTTCGCAAACCACTCACCTTATCTCCCCGGAGTGTTTCATGGTATCGCAGAAATTCTCTTTGTTCATGGTCATCCAAGGAGAAGTTATGGTTGATTCAATGTTCAATCATATTATCGAGTGACTTTTCAAATGATTTTCTACGCTTTTCATTATTCTATTTGAATACAAAGTATGTCTGAAGTATCTCGCAGCTTGCAACATTGCATTAATGATGCTTGGTCTACAAACGAAGGTTGCTCTGTTTCTTTTTCTCAGTTAATTATTAACAGTCTCCTACCATGATACAAATTCAAATATTCTCCTCTTCATTTAACCTAGACATGGCAGAGATGTTACTAGAAAAGAAACACTGCGTTCTGTTGCTGATTCCCGTCTTGGGATTTCACAATCTGCATAAAAAAAATATAAACATCCGTTTGTTCAAAATCGTGTACCTCCGAACGGTCTTCTTGGATTGCTTTGAAATTTGACACAACGTTGCATTCTAATAAGAGGGTGTTATTATATACCTACTGGATATACTGGATATATACCTACTGGTATATAAATATAATTATTATATATATGTATAATAAATAAAAATGTAATAATTATAATTTATATACTATATGGCGCTCCTGTAAGACTATAAAAACACGAACATGTTTGAATGCTATGTTGCATCAAAATTTCAAAGGAGTCGGTATAGAAACTGCGGAGTTTTAGGATCTCCAGCAAACGAACATGAGATTTTTGCTAACAAAGTATCTGCTATACAAATGTCGCGCCCCAGTATGAACAAAAAACCGGCACCTACTCGAATGTAGTGTTGTGCTAAAATTTGGAAGCAATCGGCGAAGAATTTCGGTGATTTAAGATTTCGAATGAACGAACATTTACAGCTATGTAAATAAAAATATACATGTAGGTTTGTTCAAACCACCGAAAATATTTCACCGGTTGTTTTGAAGTTTCGACACAATGTTACATTCGAATAGGCGCATATTTTCATATACCTATTTTTAGAAATATGATATATAAATAAATTTGTAATATATAATGGGGAAACGTTATTACCAATACTCTCGAAAAATTTTGATTCATTTACATCAAATTTTTACACAGTTCTCTGAGGAACATATTTCTCACATATATAGTATACAAATTTGTTTGTAATATATAAAGGTGAAACATTATTATCAAAATTTCTCAAAAAATATTCAAACGGTTTCTTTCAAATTTTCACACTTTACTGTAGTTAATGTATGGACACACACACACACACATATATATATATATATATATATATATATATATATATATATATATATATATATATATCAGGAAAATTGTATTTATGGGCTATCGGCTTATCATTAGAACTACTACAGAGCTTGAATTTGCAATAACAATAAATAAATAAGGCTCAAGATCAGGGAGAGGGAGGAATAGGAGGTGGACAAAGCGGTGGGAGGAAACGGACTTATGGAGCGGAAAGGAGGAGATGGACAGAGAAAGGGGACCAGAAGTGATGGACAGAGAGAGAAGGAAGGAGGGGGAGAATGGACAAAGAGAGGGGGCCGTCGAGATGGATAGACACCTGGGCGAGAAGGAGGCTAAGACGTATAGCCAATTCCCTTCATATTAGATTCGTGTGCTTTGTCTTATCTTTGTTTCCCATTTAAACAGCCTGATCCACAGCAAAGCGTGGCGGGGAGCAACTAGTAAGAAATAAAATGCTCTTCGAACATAACAAGAAAATCTATCGTTTTCAGGTAGCCGACTTGTCTCCAAAATGTTCCAGATTTTGTTTTCACAAAATGTGGTGACTTAATTACACGCAGGATAAAAGCGGCGAAGAAACAAAACAAAATTATTTTTTGTTTCAAAGCGTGTCGAAACAAGTATTCAGTTTTTCATTTAATAATTTGTCCAAAGAAGTTATCAGGTTGTGTCATTAGTGTAATTTTAACATTTTGCATACATATGTATTTTCTTCTCTCCTATTTAAAAGAAGTGACTGCGTGCAATTTTTCGAATGCTTTCAGTCAGATTTGCCTCCTTTCCCACCATTTTTCTCTCTCTTCCTTTGTTTCATTGCATTTGTCACTCCTGTTTAAACTGAAAAACAAGGCGTTTTAAAACGATTCGTACGATTTATCAAGACGACATAATATTGAGGTGAGTTTTAAATTAGGCTTCGAAACTCAAAATGTAGTTTGGCGGCATTTATAAGGTGCTGGTTTATGTGGTTGCCGGTATCTCGAAAACTCGTTGGTTCGTTGCACAACGTACAGCAAGTCGAGATGGTGACACTGCAGCTAGAGAAGGCGTTTTGCGTTCTTCATTTCAAAGGGAGCAATACATTTACAACTGTGAGCCGTGATTTTCATCGAGAGTACAGCACAGCAACTGCTACATCGCAAGGGGCGTACTGATAACCCACTTCATCATTGGTCTCCAAGACCAAGAAGAAATGCCGAAGTTTTACTCTGTCCCACGATTGGAAGACATTACACTTACGTCCTTCTTTGGCTGTTAACAGGCCTATCGCTGTGACTTGGGGTGGCAGAACCTCTTTGGACAATGTGTGCATTACAGTTATTTACGAAAGGTTGTTTACGAAAGGGGCAATAAAAAGAGGACTATACCGTTACCCCATCTGGAACGCGCTTGTAGCAACTGCAAATAAGCTGCTGTAACGGGGGGGGGGGGGGGGGGTAGTGAAATGGCATTAGTCATCATTATTGCCACTATGCTCTCTCCCTACTTAAGCCCTTAGGCCGTTTTCCAACCGCATCCCAGATATGAACTGTGGATGACAAATTGGGGCACAGGGCTGGCCAGCCATCTTGCATTACGCTACTAAGATATGCATTTCGGTACGCTGGCCATGAAGTATGTGTCAACAAGGCTCTCCATTTTTGCCAAATATTGACGAGCATTGAGCCTCCATTCAAATCGGCCCTTCTGTCATTTTCAGTATCCTCACGTCTCGCCACACTGTTGTTGGTAGTCCACATCTTTACCAACCGTTATGCAGCCAACTATCTGTGAGTAGTCTGTACGATGCTCACGCGTCTCTCATACAAATGACTGGATTATTCTCAAAGCTCGAAATATGGTGATAAGATTGACGTGCATGTCCTCTGGGAATGTTGCTTTGCGATGTCCACCTGAAAAGTTCCAATAACGTTAGAGACACCCTACAGCCAATATGTACTCACACCATACTTCAGGTGTAGGAAGTGCTTTTTTTCTATACTGGAACTACTGAAAATACTCTGATGTGTAGAACTTAAGCATGGAAGTAACTTTTGCATGATGTGTCCCTTCCAAATAACGAACTCGATGAAAGCTGGATCACACACAGAAGGAACTGCTACAGAATAGTGCAGAAATAACTGAAACGAATACGACGAGCAGAAATGATATTTTCATTCAAGGAGAATAATTACACTGAAATCACCTAGATTTGGGCCTTACAAAAGACAGAACATGGTTCTTAAGAGTGTGTGAGATCACCACAAACAGCTCTGCATGCTGTGCAACGTGCTCCCGTGCTAGAGACAAGGTTGGCAGCAAGCTCCTGTGGTAGGGCGTCGCATTTCTCCACCAGCGCTGTTGACAGCTGCCGTTCGTCGAGACCGCGTATTGTCATCCACAAAATTGATGTCAGGGCCGAATGAACCCCTGAAAAGACGCACGTGGGGAATGAATACAGTGTCACAATAATTTTGACCGGTGACTGTACTGTATTGAAAAATTGGAGGGCAGTACGCCCTTGCGACTTTATGCCTTCCCACACCACAACACCTGGAGCACCGAAACGATCATGTTCGAGAATGCTTGACGTACTCTCACGTAGCGAGAGATGGGAACATGTAATGCACCCAGGAACTTTGTCGAACATCGTTTTGATGGTTTAGATGTTATGGTGCGGGGAGGCATAATACTGCGTGGGCGTACCGACCTACAAACCCTTGAACACGTTGGACCCGCCAGTCAACGTTGTTAGGTCTTTTCAGCGGTGCATTCCACCCTGAATTCATTTTTATGGACGACAATGCGCAACCTCATCGAACAGGGTAGCTGCAGGAACTTTCGGAACGAGAGGACATTCGGCGAATCGATTTGACTGCCCGTTCCCCCAATTGATACCCAATTTAGCACCTGGGGAATGCGCTGGCGAGACGTATTGCAGAACATCCAAGTGTACCAACGACCGCCCAGCTGTTGTCAGCCTTGTTGGTAGAGGAGCGGAACGTCCTACCACGACGACTCGTTACCAACCTAGTGGCCGGCATGGGAGCACGCTGCACACCATGCACTGCTGTCCGTGGTTATCTCACACACTGTTAAGAATCGTACACCGCCTATTCTAATGCCGGGGAGACCATTATGAATTGTGGTAACTTCAGTGTAATTACAGTCTTTGAATGAAGGTGTCGTTTCCGCTCGTCTCATGGCGAATTTCTTTCCGTTACCATCTTTAGCAAAGTGTACCTGTTCTTTCTATGTAGGGGGGAACAGCAGGTGCCTAGTAGGTTGCCCACTGATGACTTTTCCTCCTAATCACCCACTGACCCTATCAGCACGCTACTCATCATGGCCGCGCGGGATTAGCAGAGCAGTCTAAGGCGCTGCAGTCATGGACTGCGCGGCTGATGCCGGCGGAGGTTAGAGTCCTCCCTCGGGCATGGGTGTGTGTGTGTTTGTCCTTAGGATAATTTAAGTTAAGTAATGTGTAAGCTTAGGGACTGATGACCTTAGCAGTTAAGTCCCATAAGATTTCACACACATTTGAACATTTTTTTTACTCATCATGTGATCGAGATCATCATTATTGTTTATCCTGTCTTCACGATCCCGGTTTCCGAACAGTAGCTTAATAAAAGAAGATCAACATTACCGCCGGCCGAAGTGGCCGTGCGGTTAAAGGCGCTGCAGTCTGGAACCGCAAGACCGCTACGGTCGCAGGTTCGAATCCTGCCTCGGGCATGGATGTTTGTGATGTCCTTAGGTTAGTTAGGTTTAACTCGTTCTAAGTTCTAGGGGACTAATGACTTCAGCAGTTGAGTCCCATAGTGCTCAGAGCCATTTGAACCATCAACATTACCTAATGTACAGTGGCATTCAGAACACCGTTTACAGACAGATGACATACTATGATGATAGGAAGGCCAGTGTGCTATAAATATAAAGTAATTGACTGTCAAACGAAGAAAGATAGGGCGAAACTCATGACTGCAGAGCAACACTGGAAAGAAGAAAAAGATGCTATCCAGAACAGATAATCGACAGAACTCTCTTGATCAATTCCAAAGGGGTTGTGCGTTGGGCAACACGTGGATGTTATTAAAAAGACCTTATGAGGTAACGGGCGAGTTGTGGCGCCCTGGAAGTATTTTAAGTTCAGAGTTGGCGGCCACCGCTCGGCAAGCTGCAGCTCCTTAGCAACCGCGTGATACCACACAACGGCCGGACCATGTGGTCCAGCCGACCGCGTGGCTGGGAATTCCATGGTGGCGCTGTGTTGATGAAGGAGACATGCCAAGAGTGCCAAAGATGGCGGACTTAGTGAAACCTTAATGGCAGACATTTCACAGTTCATGTAGAAACTAATAGTAGCCAGAAACAAGTAAATTTGTATTATTTGCACGACAATTTTGATAGTGTAATCAGATCAATATCTTTATTATTTTACAGTTTAGTATCTGACTGTAAATTATACAAATAACACCCAGCAACGAGTTTCCAAAATCTAATCGGTTCTTCACATATTGTCGATCGACATCTCTTTCGAAAGCCATTAGTGTAAGCCTAAATTCGTATAAATTACAGGCATGTAACTTGAATAGTACATGAGTTATTGGAGATCAAAGTGACCAGTTGCTATTGATCACGTCAGGCCGTAAGTACTCGACAGTTACACGAAAAAACGGTAGCAGCATGCTTAGAAATATATTTATTCATCTATGTCTTTGTTTATATCCGATATATACTATTCATGAAGAAATTGGCCGATTATTTTCTGTGTTTTAGAAAGCACAGAGACATTAGGCTACTGGCTTGCTTCTGTTCCATTCCTTAGATATATTTTTATTTAATTTATTTATGTATTTAACAATGTGTGTAGAGCGTGTTTATGGTCCAGCCGTAGGAATATTTATTTAATTTTAAGTTATTTAAATCTAAATCCAGTATTTCGAATGTGTTTCATTATGTTTGTGAGTGTGTGTTGGCTTGGATACATGGAGGGAGCGCTCAAGCCAATCACACGCTCGTAACCACAGTAGGCGACTACTGAAGTCAATGGAGGGAGGGTACGGCACAGGGCATGGGAGGTGCTGGACGCAGAGTGCTGGACAGGAAGCAGCGTTGGGGAGTTGCGGAAAAGACTTGGACAGTGGAGCAGTTTGCACGTGGTCGCGGGAGATGGAAATATTTCATAGTGCCGACTTGTGCGCTTGTGAGATTTCCGTGGTTTCTGTAGTGAAGACGTGGTATGCGTTTAGAAGTGAATATCTCGCGAGCTATGTTGTTGCTCATAACTAATTACGTGAAGTAGGAATCTATTGTTTCCATGTTATTCAAGTTATATTTTATTTAATTGCTGGACCATCGATACCAATAAGTGTTTTTCAATAATAAAGGGCATTCTTAAAGGTACTTCTGCTATCGTACTCATCATTTAAAGGCGATAAAATAGTACCTGCAGATTTTATTTAATTGCAGTCTTTCATGTACAAATGTCTATGTTACATTCAAAATTCGCAATTGCCGAGTGATAGGAACCTTCGACCATTCGGTTCATGTGTATATTCATAATGTATACTGTAGACTCAGCAGTATTTGGCTTGTAATGCGGCAACTACGTATCCTGGCCGCTAGACAACGAAACCAGCCAGAACTTTTAATATTTCAACTCCGAGTCGGAGGGTAGGCTACGTATTTGAGGGCCGCCACCACATCTCATTTATTTATTTGAAAGTCCGCAACCTTTATTTGGTGCACGAAAGGCAGTAACACAGCAAGCCCTCATAAATCATAGATCAGTACCTGTCTTAGAAAAGGCTAATACCAAATATGTTGTCAGCGACAGGTTACGAACGTTCCAAGGATAAGAAAAAGCAAACAAAAGAGCTTCAATGGAAACAGGGTTTTAATAATGATGATGACGATAATAATGATAATGTATTGTCACAATTGTACCTAAAAAAAAGCAAATCAAACGAATTGCTGTATAGAATACTTAGTAAAGCGAAAGAATCAGAATTCATAAGATTATTTGAAAATAAACAGCTCGTTACAAGGCTAATGAAGGTCAGACAAATATACTCGAATTTAACTGTGCTGTGTTGGTTAATTGTCAAAGGAAACCAAACAGATAAGATCATCAGTCTCCTATTCATCTTTTCTTACTTTTTCTTCTTCGCTTTTATTTCCTCTAGTAAAATTCCCTGTCGGTGTCTTGAGGTGCAGGATTTCAAGTATAGTGGATAAGTCGTTTAATCCTTATAAGATATTTTTGACCATCAACTGCTAGGAATTTCCTCCACTGATTCTATCAGAACATTTATCTTACATATATATCCACTAGTGGAATTAGCTTTGTGGGAAACAAAAGTTGACATAATATGAATAATATGCCTGGTGTCTCTGTACCACTGCATGTTTCCTGTAATAAATAAAAAGCAGATGTGCGTCATTCTTTATTTCTTTTTTCAGCGTGTTGACCCAAACTAACCACCGATGTACCTCTGATGAAGCTACTCATGGATTCCCCATGGCTACCACGAAAACTCGTAGACACTAACACAGAAATACTCATAAGGACATTATCGTATAGAGTAACGCACGTGGAACAGCAAATTTATGATATTTTTGACAGAATGTCAACCTCAGCTTCGTTTCCTTTTACTGCCGTCGCGTGAAAAGTCGTTAATGTCGGCCTTGTAAAGGAACGAACATCCATCATCCGACATTTCTGCGCGACTCACGACTACGCAGCGCTGCTGATTTTCACGAGAGCGGCTGCCAGATTCCGTCTGTGAAGGAATGCGCAGCAATTCTTCGGATGCCTTCCGCAGGCAGAGTTGGGAGTCATTAGGGAAGTATCGACCAGGTACTTCGCCGCTAAACGATTCCGCGAGGAAACCTATTCTGTGCGTCAGTTGTATAGGGGAAGACTTTAAAACGTCTTCTGCCGTTTCATTCACCAAGTAACAACGGAATTTCCTTCGGCGGTGATGAAGGTTTAACCTAATCTCCGCGCGAATGTTAACTACAGAGAAAGAACAAGTTCTAAGGAAGAAATTTCACAGTATAACATGCAACTGCATTGAAAAATGAGTTAGAACAGCTTAGCTGTAATATTATTGGTTGGTTCTGAGCACTATGGCCAGCCGAAGTGGCCGCGCGGTTCTAGGCGCTGCAGTCTGGAACCGCGAGACCGCTACGGTCGCAGGTTCGAATCCTGCCACAGGCATGGATGTATGTGATGTCCTTAGGTTAGTTAGGTTTAACTAGTTCTAAGTTCTAGGGGACTAATGACCTCAGAAGTTGAGTCCCAAAGTGCTCAGAGCCATTTGAACCACTTTTTGACCACTATGGGCTTCAAATGGGTCAAATGGCTCTGAGCACTATGGGACTTAACATCTGAGGTCATCAGTCCCCTAGACTTAGAACTACTTAAACCACACTAACCTAAGGACATCACACATATCCATGCCGGAGGCAGGATTCGAACCTGCGACCGTAGCGGTCGCGCGGTTCCAGACTGTAGCGCCTAGAACCGCTCGGCCACTCCGGCTGGCTGCAATATTATTCACTTCTCTTTATTCACAACTTATAAGTCCGTTAACAGCTGTGTTCTTGATATTTATGCATCCAAACGCTTTCGTTTGAATACACTGTTATCGAGAACACAGCTATTACAAGCGTAAAAAAGGCATCTTCCCATCTAGACACGCCGTATTTTCTTAGTTCGTGCATAAGTTCGCAGCGTTTTGTTTTACATGTCGGTATTCGGGTTGCTGTGAGTTTATTTGTCGATTGTTGTTTTTTGTTTGAAGTTCACTGTTGCTATTTGAGTCTATATATTGTCATTTTGTGATCAGGAGATCATTATATTAGTGACGTTAATGACTCTCCACGTTCATGAAGACCTTCGGGGTTTTATGAAGATCATTTAAACACATTAATCCACAATGATCCACGTCAGTGTACACGTGAACTGCCAAATGTGATGAACTGCAGTCATTCCATCATCGTGCAACATTTTCATGCATTGGGGAAGGTTCAAAAATCGGGTGAATGGGTACCGCACGCTCCAAGCCAAAATTATAAAAAATCAGCGGGTTGCCATATGTGCGTATCTGCTTGCTCATCATCAGTTGGCTCGTGAACAACACCGATCGTTCAACTCTTGTATCGTTACTGGTGACAAGAAGTGGTGCCTTCATGGTAACATAAGGAAAAGTAAGGAGTGGTTGAGCCGAAACAAAGCAGCAACTCCCCATACAAAGAACTGCGCCCATCCACAACAGACAATGTTATGCATCTCATGGAAGAGCGACGGTGTGGTGTACTACGAATTGCTTCCCCGAGGTGTAACCATCACTGCCGACATTTACTGTCAACAACTGAGAAGTCTTGCCGACGCAATCCAACAACGACGTCCTGGAAGACTGCGTGAAGTGGTGCTACTCAACAATAACGCCCGCCCGCATTCTGTTGGACTGACAATAAACACTACACAGGAGTTGAGTTGGGAAGTCATTCGGCACCCGCCTTATTCACCTGATCTTGCGCCCTCAGATTTTCACTTTGTCAACTCTCTGTCGAACAATTTTCAGGGAACTTGCTTTCCAAATGAAAGTTCGCTCTGAACATGGCTCGACGAGTTCTTAGTCTCAATACTGCGTGATTTCTACAGTAGCGGAATCGAAAAGCTGCCCCAGCGTTGACAGACTGCTGTAAATAATGAAGGAGAATACATTATTGATGAGGTCTCTGTTACGCGTGTCTGTTGTGCTTATTAAATTTATGGAAAACCGCTGTGTACTAATGCACAAACCCAATAGTATTAATTAATTTCCCAACAGAAGGAGTAAGTAAGCTGCATTGCTGGTTGAGAAAAAATTTAATGTCTGAACCTTATGAGCACACTATTAGAAACAGACAAATTTCAGTGTCGATGTAACCCTCTCGTTCTCGGCATCATTCTGTCTAGTAAGAAGTTAGGGATGACTGGCAATACGAAAAATATTATAAGTCTTGTACGAGAAAGCAGTAAATCGTGATTTGTTCAACTTTTCATCTTAGATTATGCCGGTTGAGTAACTTCTCCATCAGATAGACATCATGTTACAATTTCTGTCTAGTACATAGTTCTAAATTCTCACGAGATGTTCAATAAGAATAATAGATATTTTATTAAACGTTTCTGTGTCGTTTAGATGATACGTTCTGACGAATACAGAGAGAGCTACCTTAGAGGTAAGAGTATCATCTGATTCGAAATGAGTGTGATACGGAGCTCAAGAACGAAGTGCTCGTATTAAGAAGGGTGTAAGACAAGGCTGTAGCCTTTCGCCCCTACTCTTCAATCTGTACATCGAGGAAGCAATGATGGAAATAAATGAAAGGTTCAGGAGTGGAATTAAAATACAAGGTGAAAGGATATCAATGATACGATTCGCTGATGACATTGGTATCCTGAGTGAAAGTGAAGAAGAATTAAATGATCTGCTGTACGGAATGAACAGTCTAATGAGTACACAGTATGGTTTGAGAGTAAATCGGAGAAAGACGAAGGTAATGAGAAGTAGTAGAAATGAGAACAGTGAGAAACTTAACATCAGGATTGATGGTCACGAAGTCAATGAAGTTAAGGAATTCTGCTACCTAGGCAGTAAAATAACCAATGACGGACGGAGCAAGGAGGACATCAAAAGCAGACTCGCTATGGCAAAAAAGGCATTTCTGGCCAAGAGAAGTCTACTAATATCAAATACCGGCCTTAATTTGAGGAAGAAATTTCTGAGGATGTACGTTTGGAGTACAGCATTGTATGGTAGTGAAACATGGACTGTGGGAAAACCGGAACAGAAGAGAATCGAGGCATTTGAGATGTGGTGCTATAGACGAATGTTGAAAATTAGGTGGACTGATAAGGTAAGGAATGAGGAGGTTCTACGCAGAATCGGAGAGGAAAGGAATATGTTGAAAACACTGGTCAGGAGAAGGGACAGGATGATAGGACATCTGCTAAGACATGAGGGAATGACTTCCATGGTACTAGAGGGAGCTGTAGAGGTCAAAAACTGTAGAGGAAGACAGAGATTGGAATACGTCAAGCAAATAATTGAGGACGTGGGTTGCAAGTGCTACTCTGAGATGAAGAGGTTAGCACAGGAAAGGAATTCGTGGCGGGCCGCATCAAACCAGTCAGTAGACTGATGACAAAAAAAAAAAAAAAAAAAAAAAAAAAAAAAAAATGGAGTCGTCATTCTTCTGAATGTGTTCTGTAGTCAGCCATATTCAGACAGCTAATCCCACTGATGCTTTGTGGAATGGTTCAACGTTCACTCTAAAAAAAGAAATTAACACCTTCTCGATATAGAAGCTGTTAGGTGACGCACCATTTGTTCAGTTTAATAAAGATGGGAAGGTAATCATTTGTGGCCTTTATTTCGGTGCAATTATTTGTGAAAAGCAAACATTCTTCCCAAAAGATCGAATGTTAAAATCTTACCAGAAAAATACTGCTGTGCAACCTTGCTTCCCTTAGCTAGTGATCGGAGTTCAGGATTACCTATTCCAAGCCCGTCAATACTAGTGGAGCCTTGCGTTGCATATGTGCGGTGTCCGATGTTGGTGTAAAACTGCACTCATGAGCAGCTGAAGAGACATCCTGGTGACAGCAGTAACGTGTTTAGGTATGAGATCCATGGCACACAGAAAGCTTTGCGCAGCCATCCTGATCCGGACCAGTCAATCGTCCACCGCAACGACGGAGACTGCACACCTCAGTCCATGCGTCACAAGTGAACCAATTACGATTGATACAGGTTATCTGGGAGGGTCACACAAGAAACCTCTTGTAGACTGAGCATTCCTTGAAACATTCTTGCCCAGTTCGGAATAATGATCTGGTTCATTATATGGCCGAAAGTTCTGGGATAAGATGAATGCATAGCAAGTTTCTGTTTCACCAGTGAGAGACGATGCTGGGCTTTTCAGTGGACCCACTTCATCTCGAGTAAACACCTCCACAGCCTGTACCCGGACAGTGATTATTCTCTTGAAAGAGTTTATGACTTCTGGAGTAATCGTAAGACATTAACACACAGCAAACGAAAAAAGATGGAATAGTCGCTTCTTTCGAACCTACTTTGGCTTATCAAACAGATGGAATGAGCCTTTATTTGGTATTACCTGTGTCACCGCTGTGGGCTAATGCTTTAGAGCAGCGGAAAGACAGGAAGTTTCATTTCCCCAGTGGTACAATATAACCAACGAGCACTAGGCAATTCCAGAGATATAGGTGCCCTTCGAGCGTTTATTTTCAATGACATGTTATGAAAGTCAAGTAACACATTATAAGCGTAACAGCAGGATAAAATATTGTTTTTTAAATATTGTACGGAGGAAGACTTCGAAATTTAAGTAGGATTTATTTATTTATTTATTTATTTTTACTCTTGGGTAATACTCACTTATTTTTCTGATATCCGTTCTGTTATTCCGTATTTCAAGTTCAACTTTTTTTGAATTGCAGTCTGTAATGAAAATAAAAGCACAGCTAGACTTGATGCTTGTATTATTCTATTTAAAACTTGTAAAAATCGACTTTGTGTCTCCAGTCTGTTCTGTAGTTACACATTTCAAGTTCCAAATTATGAAAAAAAATTTAACCTGTAATGAGAATAAAAGTATCGCTTGATTTTGCGCTTTTATGATTCTAGTTAGGACTTCGGAAAATGGTCTATCACTCTCTATTACAGAAAGAGTTGAAAAACAGATGGAGAGACTGCAGCCGATAGAGAGTGTCTATTCTAATCTTTTTATCATATATAATTACCTTTCTTCCGATATTTTTATGAGTACTGTAATTCTCTGACGATGTTAGCCATGAGTGAAATGTCGATACTTTTCATTTCATATTGTGCCCCTAGTCGGACTAAACAAGATTCATAAAGTTTGTTATTAGTTTCTATGTTGTCTGGTCGATCGAAGACCTGCAGCCATTTGTGCCACTGTAAACAATGTTCTTTAGAGAGGTATGGCACCGGAATGTCCACTGCATGCAATTCCCTACGCAACGTTCGCTGGGAAACTGGTTGAGAGGGACCAGTATTCACTGGCAGCACCTACGGTATTTGCAACCGATTTCGATTGACAATGTGTGACACATCTCTCTGGCCCCTGTCAGTTAGGAATTTTTAACGACCACTGTTATTATTCCGTGTTACGTGACTGCGAGTAGAACGCCAACATCGTACGTTGTAGACACGTTGGACAGTCCACGTTGATACAACAAGAATCCTGGCAACTTTATTCACTGTGTGCTCATGGGCGCCACCAAACACGATAGCTTCTATCTGCCAGTCTGTCACGTCTCCGCGACGATATATTTTCCGTGCGTACAATCTACTGGCACGTACACACCACACCACAGGCATCACCTACGTCAGCAGTGGAGGGTGACAAAAGCTCCTGGTACCAAATCTACGAGGGTTACAACTTTAACACTGGCAACTATTTATTTACAGCTCGTACAAAATACATACGTGTTTCAAAGTTTTACTGACGTTCAAAGTAGTCACAAGCATTGTGTACAACCCGCTGCCAGCGATGTGGAAGTTGTAGGATACTCTTAGCAGTCCCAGTTGTGTTAACAGTTCGAGCGGCGTGGTCTAAGCTGGTCTTAGGTTGTGTTCCAAAAATGAACAGCATAGAGACAGAAGAGATGACACTTTCTTTCTGCAGGAACTGACCATCATTTTGCACGACAGTGCTCAAGCACGTACAGTGCAAGCTGTTACTGATTTGTTTGAGTGATTGGACTGCTAAGTGCTATAGCACCTACTGCACTCCCAATTTGATTTCTAAACAGAAGGAAACACTTCACGGCATTCGCTTGAGAACTGCTACAAATTCGTCGGGCAATTGACCGCGCGCTCGAACTGGCACTGCTAAGAGTATCCTACGACTTCCACATCGCTGGCAGCGGGTTGTACACAATGCTGGTGACTACTTTAAAGGTCAATAAAACTTTGAAACATGTATCTATTTTGTACGAGCTGTAAATAAATAGTTGCCACTATTAAAGTTGCAACCCTCGTATATCATCTACACCGCTCGAAAGCGAACAGAGTGACCATTGTACCGTGTGGTTATAATTGAAGTGCAGCTACTCGAGTAGGTCCATTGTGGGCTGTGATTGTCGTATGGTTCAAATGGCTCTGAGCACTATAGGACTTAACATCTAAGGTCATCAGTCCACTAGAACTTAGAACTACTTAAACCTAACTAAACTAAGGACATCACACACATCCATGCCCGAGGCAGGATTCGAACCTGCGACCGTAGCGGTCGCGCGGTTCCAGACTGAAGCACCTAGAACCGCTCGGCCACACCGGCCGGCGATTGTCGTATGCCAGCGAAACCTCGTAACTATTCTAATGCGTTAATGTGGAACAGATTTACTCTGAAAAAAATTCCAATTTTGGCCACCAGGTGCAAATCTGGCGCTGTATAGCATCTCTTCAATGTCTGCGGTGCTCATGGTCAACAAATTATAAGTGACGGTTAATAATAACATCAACATTATCTCTTCCTTATCTATTTGACCTTTTCAGCCCACGCCCCATTCCTAATCCATTACATATGGAAAAATTTATATTCGTCTTCCTTGCATTCACAGTATCAGATTTGCACCTAGTGACCGCAATTGGAACTAATTTTCTTTCCAGCGTAAATCGGTACCGCATAAACGCCTTAGAATATATACCAAGTATCGCTGCCATACGATAATAACAACGCACACTGGATATCAGTGAGTAGCTGCACTTTAATTGTAACTACCAGGTATTACTGGTTGAGTGTACCTGCAGAGTATTGTTTTTATGAAAAGGGATCCGTACAGATGAAAGGAAGGGACAGAAAAACATGTGTCTTTCCAGTATTCCCAGGACCAGCTACGATAGAAGGCGGCCACGGCACGTGCCACAGCGGGGGCGAAAGCTTTCTGTGTGGAAGCTGAACAGGGTAGCGCGGCCCAGGGGGTGGACAGCGCGGGCGCCGGCGGACAATCGATAGCTGGAGGCAGCGCGCCGAGTGCCGGGGAGGCGGCTGGTGAGAGGAGGCGGCTGCGAGCCTTCCGTAATGCAGCCCAGCGCCATCCGCCGATTTGGCGACCCCTCCATCTGCTCGTGCCGCTGTCGGCCTGTCCCGGAAACAGCCACTCTATCTAACACACTCTATTTGCGCCGCCGTACAGATTACACAAACACGTGCTGCTGCGCGACTATAACAATGAGGCTTCATGATCACAAATGGAAACTTGGGTACACTCGTATTTCGTCGCATTTTACAATTGCAACCTCACTACGAAAGAGCAACGGTGAATTGCATCTCAGAGGGTACCTCCCATTGTACCACATACGTTATCTAATCAAAAGTATCTAGACGACATTAATATGGAGTGTATCAATCCATCACCTTTATAACTTCTGGGACATTGCTGGAGACATGTTCGGTGAGGTTTCAATAAGGTATCTGAATGCCTATGGAGGAATGACAGTCCATTCTTCCTCAAGAAGCGAAACCACAGAAGATAAAGTCGTTGGACGCTGGGAGTCTGGAAGAGATTCGACGTTTTAACTCATCCCAGAGTAATTCATTTGGGTTCAGGTCGGGTGTGGAAGACTACACCCATCTATTATGCCTTTTCTAATATGAGCACTTCGTTTTTGGACTTTAATTTCTATTTCTCCCATTTGGTCTTGAACATACAGTATATTACACTACTGGCCATTAAAATTGCTACACCACGAAGATGAATTGCTACAGACGCGAAATTTAACCGACAGGAAGAAGATGCTGTGATATGCAAATGATAAGCTTTTCAGAGCATTCACACAAGGTTGGCGCAGTGGCGACACCTACAGCGTGCTGACATGAGGAAAGTTTCCAACCGATTTCTCATATACAAACAGCAGCTGACAGGCGTTGCCTGGTGAAACGTTGTTGTGATGCCTCGTGTAAGGAGGAGAAATGCGTATCCGCCTTTGATAAAGGTCGGACTGTAGCCTGTCGCGATTGCGATGTATCGTATCGCGACATTGCTGCTCGCGTTGGTCGAGATCCAATAACTGTTAGCAGAATATGTAATCGGTGGGTTCAGGAGGGTAATACGGAACGCCGTGCTGGATCGCTACGGCCTCTTATCAATAGTAGTTGAGATGACAGGCATCTTATCCGCATGGCTGTAACGGATCGTCCACGTCTCGATCCCACGAACAGTTCGACGACGTTTGCAGCAGCATGGACTATCGGCTCGGAGACCATGGCTGCGGTTACCCTTGACGCTGCATCACAGACAGGAGCGTCTGCGATGGTGTACTCTACAACGAACCTGGGTGCACGAATGGCAAAACGTCATTTCTTCGGATGAATCCAGGTTCTGTTTACACCATCATGATGGTCGCACCCGTGTTTGGCGACATCGCGGTGAACGCACATTGGAAGCGTGTATTCGTCATCGCCAAACTGGCGTATCACCCGGCGTGATGGTATGGGGTGCCATTGGTTACACGTCTCGGTCGTCTCTTGTTCGCACTGACCACACTTTGAACAGTGGACGTTACATTACAGATGTGTTACATCCCGTGGCTCTACCCTTCATTCGATCCCCGCGAAACCCTACATTTCAGCAGGATAATGCACGACCGCATGTTGCAGGTCCTGTACGGGCCTTTCTGAATACAGGAAATGTGCGACTGCTGCCCTGGGAAGCATTTTCTCCACATCTCTCACCAATTGAAAACGTCTGGTCAATGGTGGCCGAGCAAGTGGCTCGTCACAATACGCCAGTCACTACTCTTGATGAACTGTGGTATCGTGTTGAAGCTGCATGGGCGGCTGTACCTGTACACGCAATCCAAGCTCTCTCTGACTCAATACCCCGGCGTATCAAGGCCATTATTACGGCCAGAGGTGGTTGTTCTGGGTACTGATTTCTCAGGATCTATGCACGCAAATTGCATGAAAATGTAATCACATGTCAGTTCTAGTGTAATATATTTGTCCAATGAATACCCGTTTATCATCTCATTTCTTCTTGGTGTAGCAGTTTTAATGGCCAGTAGTGTATTCATCTTTCACTGTACCTTTACCTATTTTCTAGAATTTCGAACACGTTGCATCATTTTAGATTTTCGAACGTGTTTTCACGACCGATAAATCCTACGAACGTGTATTGATTTTTCTAAAGTTTTTCTTCCATTATCAACTGAAGTATTGGAACTGTCTCTCTGCTGCCTTCACCTTTCCTAAAGTCAAACTCATCGTTAAGATGATTGTGCGATAGTCCTTCCACCTATCTGTCGCTGGGTATTGTATGTATGATATTTTGCCTAAGTCCGTTGACGTCTATCTTCAAGGATCTGCCGTTTCAGATTTTCGGCATTCCCGTTACGCTTTTCTATGGGTCAAATAAACACCTGACCATTCGTACTGCCCTTCTTTATATACTTTCAACATTCCCCGTCAGACATATTCGGTATTAGTGTCTCGCACCTCAGCAATATTATACGATGGACTACAGAGTTTTGTAAGCAGTCTCCTTTGCGGAATGACTAAAATTTCCCAGTATCCAATCAATGTAACTACATCTCCAATCTTATTGAGTGAATGTGGCCACTCTATTTCATATTTCGTGTCAAAGGTAACTACTTACGGAAAGTTTCACTACTTCGGGATATCCTGATCAAAAACACTCTAAAAAGATTTAACACAGTATATGCATATAATTACTATGAGTTACGTTAGGGTTGATGGGCGACTGGGATAGACGAAATACATTAACAGTGTTTTGTTGTTGAGATAGTTATTTTCTGGTTCAAGGAAATCCTCAGAGATACCTCGGGAGGAAATATCATCGAGTGAAAATAAAAAGTCAGTTAAACAAACTTTCGTGTGCGGTTTTAATGTCACTGGATGGTATTTTATGGGTGATATTAGCAGAACTCATTTACGGCACATGATCTTGAATCTGTTGCGTAAATAATTTAGTCTGCCGGCCGGTGTGGCCGCGGGGTTCTAGGCGCTTTAGTTTGGAACCGCGCGACTGCTACGGTCGCAGGTTCGAATCCTGCCTCGGGCATGGATGAGTGTGATGTCCTTAGGTTAGTTAGGTTTAAGTAGTTCTCAGTTCTAGGGGACTGATGACGTTAGATGTTAAGTCCCATAGTGCTCAGAGCCATCTGAACCAATCATTTAGTCTATTACTAAAAACATCAGATTTAATAATTTCACTACATCTTTGCATATTTCCTACAACTCCCTTACGTGTCCGCACCTATGCAGATATACATACTAAAAGAAGATGAAAATAAAGACAATAATTAGTAGACAAGTTATATAACTCTTATACTCTGAAAAGAAAGCATCTGAATTTTCAAAGGTCTTGCACACTGCACCTGCGTCTTTTCTGCATAAATTACGGTTTATAATCTTGAAATCACGAAGCGTTCAGGACTCATGTTTGATATGTACTACAAAAATGGAACAACGCAGGTGCACATGATACAGCAAAAAGCTTCTGTGACAGAGTATTACCAGCATAGGTTGAAAATACCGCTTCAGTTGTAACGATCTTATATACTGTGACGTCTCCCGGCAAGACATTTACAAAATCGTTATAATATTAAAAAATAATAAAAATAAACATTTATCTGTATTATTATTATTATTATTATTATTATTTCATTACTATATGAATGGTTGTAGATCATGTATAAAAGGAAATAACAATTTTTCATTTTTATGTTTGTGCAATATTTATGTATCTATATTTCACAAATAACGTCTGTGGTCGGAGAATGTACGTATCGAAGCAGACAATGACAATTAGAAATAATTACAAAGATGCATATTACATTGCCTATAAATAGTGGAAGTTAAAACATTACTGTCTTTGTCTTCTTGTAGCCGTTAAAGTTGTAAGAGCCTGTGACGCTCGCTTGAATGCTTAGGTAGCCTTCGTTTGTCCTTTGATCGAGAAAGACGCCATTGGAGGCTGATATTTGTAAAAGGTGTATACATTCAGAATGAGATTTTCACTCTGCAGCGGAGTGTGCGCTGATATGAAACTTCCTGGCAGATTAAAACTGTGTGCCCGACCGAGACTCGAACTCGGGACCTTTGCCTTTCGCGGGCAAGTGCTCTACCATCTGAGCTACCGAAGCACGACTCACACCTGGTCTCACAGCTTTACTTCTGCCAGTATCTCGTCTCCTACCTTCCAAACTTTACAGAAGCTCTCCTGCGAACCTTGCAGAACTGCAAGGTTCGCAGGAGAGCTTCTGTAAAGTTTGGAAGGTAGGAGACGAGATACTGGCAGAAGTAAAGCTGTGAGACCGGGCGTGAGTCGTGCTTCGGTAGCTGAGATGGTAGAGCACTTGCCCGCGAAAGGCAAAGGTCCCGAGTTTAAGTCTCGGTCGGGCACTCAGTTTTAATCTGCCAGGAAGTTTTGTATACATTCAATTTACGTTGATTTTTTGAATATAGAAATTGTTAAAATTATTAACTGTAATAATTTATTGGTAGCTTGCCGAAGATTTCATTCCACGATCTTAGCCGTTCTCAGCATATTAGGAATTTTCCATGACGCAGAGCCGTGCAGCGATCGCATGAACCGCTGCCGCGGCAAATTCAAATTAAATTGAATGAAAGCAGTTTTCCCGCAATATAGCGGGGAGGTAACGGCACATTAAAATTATCCCTTTCAGCTTCCTGGAGACTTCAGATGGAAATTGTGGATTTTATTATGTCATTTTCAGGCGGACATGGGAATCTGCTATTATGTTATCAATTACGTAAATTGTTCATGAGTGATAAAATTTTAGTTGTGTGTGATCTAAGACTGCTGTGCAAAACCTGTTCTGGCTAATAACATAAAAATCAAATTTCATTTTTTTTAGTTTCATGATCTCATGTTAGTCATGGCAGTTAATAGTGTTCATATATTTTTAAAAAAAAATCCACTGCAGCTTTTACGTTTAGTGAACATAACATACTGTAACTTCCGTACGGGGAATAAGAATAATTTTCAGTGCATTCAAAGGATGAAAGTAGCGAAGGGCACTTTTTTATTCCATAATTAATCACAGTATGATACCATGTTCCATATCTAACAAGCCAGATCAGTGTCATATAAAAGTTTGCAAATTAAAGGTCGTACGTCCACAGCAGGAAATCTGTCAGTGTTTTCCCACATAATACGTCAAAGTGCACAAGTTAAAATATTTTCAACTGCAGAAACTAATAGTGCTCGCAACAATAAGCAATATAAAATTAATTTAAATTTAATGCCATATAAACTGCATATAAAGTAAAAAGGGTGTGCGGTGGGGATTACGCGACAGTGCCCATCACCAGGTGTGACACTGAAAAATAAACAAGAGACCGAAGCTAATAATAATTTTTACGCGCAATAGTAGATATGGGAAAACAAAAGGAAGTACCATACAACATTTTAGAAAACAGTGATCGGGATAGGGGCGGTAAAACCTACGTCAAAGTCATAAAAAAACCTTGCAACTGAAGCAATATTTTCAACCCCTGCTATAATGCTCAGTTACGGATGTTCCTCCAGCAAGATTGTTTGTTAACATGTTACTAATTGTCAATACGTTGCACATACATGTACGAACAATTGAACTGACAATACCTGCGTGTACTTTCACAAAACGATGAATGTCTATCGGTTCACGGAAGTCAGACAAGAAATATTCGTCGTATCAATTTGTGGGTTCCAATTTCTACGTCAAGGACACGATTCTGGTCCCCTTTAAAAACTATTTCCTTAATAGTTAGAATGAATGATGCGTCAGATGGAGGGCCTGTGTGCAATTTTCTTCTAGTCCTTCCGATATTATGGAACACAGACGTACACATTTGTGCTAGGGGACACCTCAGCTATTACCAAGCGTTCTGCGGTTGGAATCTTAAAACGCAACTCACAGAATCAGCCCGTCTTACTTCAGTCATCAACTGTAACTAAGGAGATAAACCTGACCACTGGAACCATACCACAGTAAACATCTGTAACGCTGTCCATCATCTCCCCCCCCCCCCTCTCTCTGCCCATCTCCTCCCTCACCCATCTCTCTCTTCACCTCCCCCTCCACCCTCTATCTGCTCCGCCCACTCTCTATGTTCCTTTCCTGTCCATCCTCCCTCTCTGTGGTCTTCAACTTCATGTATTGTTTTTGTCAACAAAACCATGATTGGGAATTGCTTAAAATGAATGGGTAAATCGGTTGTAATCATTGGTATACTGGATATGAGAGACCTCTCCTGCTGCTGGTTGTGTGAAGATAGAAGCTTCAATGACAGTATTTCGCACAGTTTTCGTCTGCGAACGAGTGGTATTACAAACTTCCGTACGACTGGGATTCTGTATTGGCATTCTGGCAATATAGCTTCCCTGTTTCCTGTTAAAACCGACTGCAAGAAAGAAAATAAAAGCCGGCCTCTGTGGCCGAGCGGTTCTAGTCGCTTCAGTCCGAAACCGCGCTGCTGCTACGGTCGCAGGTTCGAATCCTGCCTCTGGCATGGATGTGTGTGATGTCCTTAGGTTAGTTAGGTTTAAGTAGTTCTAAGTCTAGGGGACTGATGACCTCAGATGTTAAGTCCCATAGTGCTTAGAGCCATTTGAACCATTTTTTTGAAGAAAATAAAACAGCACAAAGTTGTGAATACAATTTTTGCTTAAAAGTGTGTATAAAGGAGAAACAATTCGTGAAATCAAATTGCCTTCTCTTAGTGAATGGAGTGCACCCCACGATTGTAATACAACTTTCGAAATGGTAAAGAACAACAATCAGTCATCGTTTCCGTTCTAGCTTTGTCAGAGCAGATCCGTATTTCAACCAGAGACTAGCCATTATCAGTGTAGTATTTCGGAGTTGTTATAAATGTTCCAAAACGACTGCAGCTCTCGTTCAGGCTCTTGTCGCAGTTCACTCCGATGTTGTTTGAAAAAATAAGTAACATGTGTCTGTCTGAATGTCTATTAAAGTATCATGTAAAAGTTTCAAGTAAATTGGTCAAGACCTTTCCGATATTTTGCCTATATATATCAGAGTGACAAGAACCTGAACAAGAGCTACAGTCGAATTAGGACATGTATAACAACTCCGAGATACGGCACTGATAATGGCTAGTCACTAGCTGAAATACGGATCTGCTCTGACAAATCGGAATATATACCACCCACATTTAAAATATGTAATTTATGTACGTCCGAATGTTTATTAGAGCATCGCGCAAAAATATGGAGTCAATTGGTAAAGAACTTTTCGAGATATCCGTATTTGCTAATATATAGGGTGAAGCGGAATTCGCGCACTCGGACTTCGCAGCGCGAATCCTCACATCCCAGCGATAAAAAAAGGTCTCACAAAATTTCGTCTGGCCGATACATCCGGCAAAAAAAGTACGTTTAAAAGTGGTAATCTGGCAACACTGTAATCACATGTTTGGCAACTACCTCTGTCAGCAGATGCTCGCCGTTTTGTGCAGTTGGTGCAGTGGCTAGAGTTTTGGGTTAGCACGTAGGAGGTCGATGGTTCGATCCTGGGTTGAGGCAAATGGTTTTTATTTGATAAATGTAGTCCAGGTGGTACGGCATCTGGCATCTTAATCGTCAACAGCGATTGCAGCGGGTCCTCTAGAAAACATTTGCAATTAAATACTGCAATCGTAGAAATGGAAGATTGATCAGCTTTGAAAGAAGCCCTTTCCATGTAGTGGGCGTGAATTTATTCGCACCACTTTATTTACTAGATGCGAAACCTGTTCTCTTTATACCCTCCTCCAATGTTCCCATAGATTAGTACCAACTATTATTCTTGCCTCGTTCAGGTCCATTACATTTCGTTAAGGCCTTACATTACCAGAAGGACTAGCAACGTGCTTTCCAGATAATGTCCAAACTCGGTTAGTATTTGTGTGTGTTATCACCATGGTACCACTAATTATGCCTGTCAAAAATGAGTCTGGTTACTGAATGCTGTTTAGTACGTATCTCAATACGCTATTATTATTATTATTATTATTATTTTCTATCGATGGGATTGTGGAAACATCATGTCTATTACTGTTAGGGAAACAGTGTAATTGGAAACCGAACATTTCACAATTAACGGCGTCGGGATGAATTATGCAGAACAATATCTGTCAGAGGGGTTATGCACGTTAGGTGGATCAGTGCGCAGGACTGACGGTGTGTTTATACTGTATGTGCTGTCTACAAGACAGGGTCTGGTTGCGAGCGGAGTAACGCGCCCGTGGTAGACTCCAATGTACAATCGTGGACAAAACGAGCGAGACCCCTCGCCTTTTCGTTATGCTGATCCGCACAGCTTTAAAGGCTGCTACACAGCATAACAGGCAAGGCGACGAAGTGCTACCAACATACTATGCACAGGCGTGAAATTGAAAAACTATCCGAACTTTGTCAGACTGTTTTCAATCGAGTGTAAGACTACATTAATGCTGATTAGTTCAAATAGTTCAAATGGCTCTGAGCACTATGGGATTTAACATCTGAGGCCATCTGTCCCCTAGAACTTAGAACTACTTAAACCTAACTAACCTAAGAACATTACACACAACCCAGCCCAAGGCAGGATTCGAACCTGCGACCGAAACAGTCGCTCGGTTTTGGACTGAAGCGCCTAGAACCGCTTTGCCACAGTGGCCGGCAATGCTGATTAGTATGTTAAGCACATCACGTAAATACAAGATATAAGTGAAAGAAGAAACCCTAATTAGTGTGAACTGTATTAATAAAAATGAAGTTCAGCTTATTGAGATAACATAACTGTTTTAGTAAGACAAAGTACCCCAGATCGGTACGAATTAGCAAAATATTATGCGCATTCGGCCGCGGAACGGTCTGTGCCAACGTTCAGACCAGTCATACTGGATTACTGCAGCTGACCTACCATGAAAGTGTGCAACTTTAGCAATGCGTGAAGATTCATAACGAAATTCAGTAAAAAATATTTCTGTGCCACACTTAAGTCAATTCCACTATTGACAGAAGCGGAAAAAGCAGGCAACAAAAAGTATGAAATTCTAGAAGAGTTTCGTATTGACATCAACAGGGAGCCGGTCAGAATAAAGGTAGCAGTAAAACGTATTGAGGGCGCAAGAATTTCTTAAAATTGCTTTACTGATAGTCTATCTGCCTCCATCGAGATTAGAACAGAAAACAAACCAGGCCTCTCTTGCAGTACTAAACACCTTTCACTACACTAGCAGACAACCCAGGCAAACAGCCCTCTATTATTACCCCAGACATGAAGAAGCCAACAATTTCGCAATGAAAATGGCAAAATGATTTGCAGTTTCTGTTGCATAGAGCTTTCTGGACACAAAAACATGAATTTTCTACCTTTACGTCGCCGCTCATGTGACAATCATTCGGAATGTTTATCGAAATAACAAAATACCGTTACTAGTGAATAAATTTAGTTGGATAGTTCTGCACCACCCCAGGAAATAAACGGCGACGTAGCTGCCAAACGTATTCTACAATGTTTCGAATTCTCCATTAGACTCGCCACAGCGAGAAAACATTCATTAGCCGAAGTGTTTCTTAAGCTAGCTAGCAATGGGAATGCTAGCACTTCTAAAACGCATTGGCATTAATACTGGGATCTGAATTATCACGTGTATAGGCAAATGGACTTTATTTGCATTCCTGTAAACGGGTTTTGGCTCGAAAGCGTAGCTACGATTAATATGCTGATGTATCGACTGCAACTAGAACATTTCGAATAAAGAGTAGGGGGGATTATTTATGCGGCCCTCATCTTCAGTGACTGTCGTAGCTATTTTCTTTGTTAGGATTTCGTCACTTAAATCGGTAAAAATGGAACCCTACTAGTCTCACTTTCTTGACCGTCTGTCTGTCTACCCACCTCTCAAAACCCGTTTACCTCGAGTAGACCTAATAAGCGGAAATGTATCGCACTTCCTGCGATATACGGTCCCTTGGTGGTGTAAAAAAGTGAGCTTCTATGTTAGGATCCAGTATTACTGGTCTGAACGATGACACAGACCGTTTTGCGGCCGAATGCGCATAATATTTTGCTAATTCGTAACTATCTGGGGTACTTTGTCTTACTAAAACAATTACGTTATCTCGATAAGCTGACATTCATTTTTATTAATACAGTTCATACTAATTAGCGTTTCATATTTCATTTATATCTTATATTTACGTGTTGTGTTTAACACACTAATCAGCATTAGTATAGTCTTACAGATGATTGAAAACAGTCTGACCAAGTTCGGATAGTTCTTCAGTTTCACGTCTGCGCATAGTATGTTGATAGCGCTTCGTCGCCTTGCCTGTTATACTGTGTAGCTGTAGCAAACTTTAAAGCTGTGCGGATCAGCATAACGAAAAGGCGAGGGGTCTCGCTCGTTTTGTCCACGACTGTACGTGCGTACGTGTGTCGAATTTTCTCACTGTAAACCTCTAAACCAGTATGGAAGACGTATGGCATACACAAACGATGAACATATGGATAGGCTTCTGGTTCTTGGTGCATCTAATAACTGGGTTGGTGTTGCTGCTCTTGAATATGCTGCTAGATATCCTCTTCGACGCAATCCAGATAAAAGCGTTTTCCACAGTCTGGAGCTGCGCCTTTGGAGGTCAGGTTCTCTCCTTCCACCACCGCGTGACAGAGGTCGTCCACGGATTCGCACATTCCAGCTACTGATGCAGCTATTCTGGAGGTAATACGTCAAGAACCTCAGCGAAGTACACGTAGCGTAGCAACGCAGCTGCGTGACTCGCAATGCACAGTGTAGTGTTATAAGAAATATAGTGTTTAAGATATAATGAAATTTTGTGTATAACTTCGCAACAGAATCAGAGATTGATTGTATTGTCTTATCGTAACAAGTCACTGTAATGATTATTTCACCTGATATTTTTTTTAAATATCTAACATTCTTTGGATATAGAGCAGCAGATTAATTTATTTGAGATTGGTAGGAAGCAACATTATCATTTCCGCGCGTTTTCATGTCCGCGATGCAGTCATACCGGGATCAACACTAAGGGACCAAAAGATTTACTGACTTTAAAAGAGAAACAGCACTACACAATTTAAAAGGGATTGATTCAGAAACGACAGGAAAACGATCATGTTCCTCCTGCCTCAGTGCTGCGTTCGGTCCATCAGTGTGATCGTAAGTTCTGGAGATAAACTGATACAAAATGGTTAACGTTCATGTAATGACGAGATGGAGATAAGGACAATTTGTCTAAATAAGCACACTTCATATGTAACAAACGTTTTTAAATGCGACGTACCTTTTTTATATTACAGCTGGGGCGTATTAACATAAGGTTTGCACATAACAGGCAATACTTGAGAGTAATGTCCTCTTGATGGTGCCTGCTCGTAATTAATTACATAAACATGTATGATCTCTGATTGAGAAGACAATTAGCACATTTAAAGAATATTTTTCACAAATTATAAAACACAGATTGCGGAACGCAGCAAATCCGCGTCCGACTTTCTTGGAATAGAAACAGTAAAAGGTGAAGCGCTCAGGGCTTCATTAGTCTTGACACAATAGAATTCTTTTTATATCATTAATTGATACGTGTACATAGAGATTTACAGCCGCCGCGCGGGGCAGCAAAGATAAAGAATGATAGATTCTGTCGCTGCTAGGCGACGGTTCATTTCTTTTACATTACAATTGTTCGATAACTTCAGGCCATCAGGCGTTTACTATAGAGCGTATACTAATGTTTGTGAGGCGAAAATTACCAGTATTACAACACTCGTTAACATGCTACAGAAGCATGGGCTGCACCTCTATCATTGCTTTCACGCAACACCTGCATCCTACAGGTCGCCATCAGAGGATGCAATTCTGTGAATGGTTCCAACAACAACAGGAAGCCAACGATGACTTCGTGAACACCGTAATATGGTCGGATGAAGCATCATTCACTCGTGAGGGTGTCTTCAATATGCACAATGCCCACCATTGTTGTTAGGTTAACCCACACGTCACCTGCGATCGTGGATATAAGTTTCACTTTGGTATCAAAGTGTGGGCCGGAATATTGGGCGACAGGTGTTTGGGCCCCTACATGCAGAGGATATGGTTCCAACATGATGGTGCACCTCCACACTCTGGAATTAATGTGGAACAGTATTTGGACAGAACATTTCCAGGGAAATGGCTCGGACGTGGAGGTCCAGTTGTATGGCCACCGCGTTCACCTGTGGAGACACCTCAAGGAGCACGTGTACTCTACTCCTTCGGCGAATGTGGAAGAATCGGTAGCGCGTGTTGATGCTGCTCTTGTTACTGTGGACGCAGCTTTGCTGCGAAGGGTCCAGAGCTGTATGATCCGGTGGGTTGCGCTATGCTTGAACGTGCAGGGAGGTCGCTTTGAGCATCTGTTGTTCTGAGGACAACGTATTCTGTTGTGAAGGCCATACGGTCATTAACATGGAAATTAGTATTGTCACTGGTTGCTAATAGGCGACATCTCAGCGCTCATATTACCTGTGTTATAAATGACAAGTAGATGTTGTGTTATTTTATTGTGCTGTCATCTTTAGCATCTCGAGATTGATATTGTTTCTGTAGTTATTCTGTCCTATGACAGGTCTTTTTTTTTCAACTGTCTATTTCTTATTTGTCTAACCACGTATTTGTTATGTTCAGCCGGCCGGTGCGGCCGTGCGGTTCTAGGCGCTACAGTCTGGAACCGCGTGACCGCTACGGTCGCAGGTTCGAATCCTGCCTCGGGCATGGATGTGTGTGCTGTCCTTAGGTTAGTTACGTTTAAGTAGTTCTAGGGGACTGATGATAACAGATGTTAAGTCCCATAGTGCTCAGAGCCATTTGAACCATTTTGTTATGTTCAGCGTTACAAAATGTTGTAAATTTAGGATACATGTGATCTAAGAAACAGTGTATATTACAATATGAAATGTCAAAATGAAATTAGTAAATTAAAAAAATGCGCCTCAACCCAGCATCGAACCCTCGTTCTCCTGCATGCTAACCCAAAACCCTATCCACTGCACCAAACGTGCAGAACGACTACCATCTGCTGACAGAAGTAGTTACCATACATGTGGTTACAGTGTTGCCAGATTGCCACCCTTTAACGACCTTTTCCTGCCGGTTGAACTCGCCAGACGAAATTTTCTAACAGACATTTTTTTTATCACTGGCATGTGAGGAGCCGCGCTGCGAAGCCTGATTGCGCGAATTACGCTTCAACCTGTATATTTGTATGTATACCGTGTATGTTAAAACGTATGTAGCCTAAGCCCATCCCTACGTTTGTTAGAATATCGTGCAAAAATTTGAAGTACAATGAGCAAGAACTTTTCGAGATTTTTGGTAACAAAGTCAGACAACGACTTCGCTTTATATAATAGTATAGATTCCATGCTTTTGTGCTTTTCTAACTACAGAAAAAATGTAGCAATTTTTAGATATGTATTCAGCTGTATATCGACAGCCACTCCTACCTTAAAACAGTGTATTGATTCACGTGCAGCGAGACAGGAGAATTATATGGTCATATGAAGAGCGCAGCTACGAGAATAGCAGCAAGGGTTTACGGCCTTGGCGAGCGAGTGCTGTGTCGCAGAGTTGGCTGACTGCGTCACGTCGCACGCGGCGGCTGTACAGAATCTGGGTCGCGGATCGAAGAAGAAGTTCGAGCCTCATTAGTCATTACCTGTCGCGGATTGCGCATTAATGCAAGATGTAGTCCAGTGTTGTGGGATAACCGGCTTATCTGCAAGTCATGGGATTCTTATCCTTGCACAAAAAGCTTCGAAGGATACGAGCTAACATTTCTCGATGATGTGGTGGCATTCTCAGGGTGATTTCTGCTGCAGTGAAGTAAGAAATTGCACTGAACAGAAGCACATATAAAAGAAACAGAAATTTCAACTAATTTAAACAAAACTGAAAGAAAGAAACATCTCATCAGCAACAACTCTGCTGGTGGATCTAGTGGAGTACACCCTGACGACCGACCCCTGCGTGATCTTCTACCAGGCACATCAGAAGCTGTTAGTGAAGACATACACGAGTAGTTCGCAGAGCCTCCATCCAGATGGTAATTCAGTCATATTAAACTAGAGGTACCACCTCCCTTTCGGTTAGTTACTGAACATCCTCAAGAGTGTTAACGTTACCTGTTCCAGACTTTCCATCAATGAAAAATACTTTTTTACGAACCCGAGATTTCTGTGAGGCAAACACAGACGCTATCACTCTGCTGCGGTGAGACAGTTTTTCATATTTTTTGGAGACTGCTTTAGGAGAGATATTTATTGCAGAGATGCAAACCCTGCATCGGCTAATAACTCTTTTGTGCAAGCTTTCGAAGACACCATTCTGTATCTCAATAATGTAAACAACGAAATCATTTCGAATCGTAAGGTTCATTTCGGATTCAGTTGGTGTGCTGCAAATTTCATCCTATAAACCACAAGAAAAACAACCATTGAGCTTAAATGTGAAAAACAAACAGCCGATTCTCTGTTGTCAGTCTTATTTCCCAATTTTTCCTATTCAAGTGTATTAAATTAACTTGTTCTGTAACATAGAGAAGACCTTCAGACGTTGAGCTATAGGGTCAATTACTCGACTGCTCCTACTCAGAAGTAGTGGTTTGCTTCATACAGGGTCAGCCAGCAGGTCACCTACAAAATTTCGCGGTTTCTCTGGCATACGCAAAATTACTTTTACGTATCCACGCTGTTTCCCACGGGGCACAGAGGCTTCAAGCGGTACAGTAGTGTTATGTGGGTTGTCTGCATGCCATGCGGTAAGATCCGAATTGGCCTACCTTTGCGGAACTACTTTGCATCGCTTGTCCCTTGGGCGAAAATAGAGGGTTGCTTGCTATCATTCTGCCCGCCGGGGATGAATGATTATAAGCAGGGTCGACTGGAGTGCCAATGGTCGGGTCCACTTCCGGATTCGGCGGCAAGCCTTCAGGTTAAGACCACTGAGTGCAATGGACGAGCCGCTGGACACATTTATCCAGAACTGTTCCCAGAAAGGTATCACAGTTTCTTTGCACGTCTGCATTGTAATTTGTGCAAGTACGAGTCATTAACAAGTGGCAGAGCTAGTGAGGACGGGCAACGATCGACGCGTTCGGTAGTTAGGAAAGAAAGTGTTTTTTCATGCCGTGCAGACTAATCCGAGCTTCAGCATACGTGCCGTTGCCTTGGACTTAAGAATGTCTCGTAGCAGTTTTGAAGACCCTGTCCTTACACGCCTTTCATCTCCAAAGGATGTAGTTACCGAACCCCTATGACCATCCCGCGCGAGTGTATTTTGCACAGTGGTTTCTGCAACAAAGTGGCCGCAATTTGCACATCCCAGATTAAGTGTTGTTAAATGATGAAGACAAATTCACTATGAATGGCGTATTCAAGCACTACAGTGAGCATCTGTGTACTCCAGAAAACCCTTACGGTATGCGGCAACAGGCGGCACATCGGGAACTGCTTAGTCGGGCCGTAGCTTTCACCATCCCGCTTGACCTCCGCATATTGTCAGACCTTTCTTTCCGGTCTGCCCGAATATGTCCAGCGAATGTGAAGGTCAGTATGTTGCTACAACGTGATGGAGCGCCTGGTCATTTTGGACTGGCTGTTCATAGACATTTGAACACGTCATTCTCGTATCGATGGGCTGGGCTTGGTGGACCACTTCGCTGGCCCCCACTCTCTCCGGGTTTATTGAGCCTCGACTTCTTTCTGTAGGGAGCGATGAAATCTCTCACGTATCGCGGTCCTGCGGCGTCTGCAACGGATTTCGTCACAAAAATCGTCTGCGCAGCTGCTACAATCAAAGAAACTACCGTTTCGTTCGAGCGTGCCCGGCAGTCAGTGTTCCGTCGGTGTCAGACAAGCGTGACTCTGATGGTGCGAACTTCGAGCATCTGTTGTAAGATTAAAGCTTTATACATGTCGTACTTCCATTGGAACTACTGACGGCCGTGGGAGAGCCAGTCCTGACAAAACTCTACCATCTGGTGAGCAAGATGTATGAAACAGGCGAAATACCCTCAGACTTCAAGAAGAATATAATAATACCAATCCCAAAGAAAGCAGGTGTTGACAGATGTGAAAATTACCGAACTATCAGCTTAATAAGTCACAGCTGCAAAATACTAACACGAATTCTTTACAGACGAATGGAAAAACTAGTAGAAGCCAACCTCGGGGAAGATCAGTTTGGGTTCCGTAGAAACACTGGAACACGTGAGGCAATACTGACCTTACGACTTATCTTAGAAGAAAGATTAAGGAAAGGCAAACCTACGTTTCTAGCATTTGTAGACTTAGAGAAAGCTTTTGACAATGTTGACTGGGATACTCTCTTTCAAATTCTGAAGGTGGCAGGGGTAAAATACAGGGAGCGAAAGGCTATTTACAATTTGTACAGAAACCAGATGGCAGTTATAAGAGTCGAGGGACATGAAAGGGAAGCAGTGGTTGGGAAGGGAGTAAGACAGGGTTGTAGCCTCTCCCCGATGTTGTTCAATATTTATATTGAGAAAGCAGTGAAGGAAACAAAAGAAAAATTCGGAGTAGGTATTAAAATTCATGGAGAAGAAATAAAAACTTTGAGGTTCGCCGATGACATTGTAATTCTGTCAGAGACAGCAAAGGACTTGGAAGAGCAGTTGAATGGAATGGACAGTGTCTTGAAAGGAGGATATAAGATGAACATCAACAAAAGCAAAACAAGGATAATGGAATGTAGTCTAATTAAGTCGGGTGATGCTGAGGGAATTAGATTAGGAAATGAGGCACTTAAAGTAGTAAAGAAGTTTTGCTATTTGGGGAGCAAAATAACTGATGATGGTCGAAGTAGAGAGGATATAAAATGTAGGCTGGCAATGGCAAGGAAAGCGTTTCTGAAGAAGAGAAATTTGTTAACATCCAGTATTGATTTAAGTGTCAGGAAGTCATTTCTGAAAGTATTCGTATAGAGT